>NC_090439.1:997477372-997780402 GCF_031143425.1 Pleurodeles waltl | reverse complement strand
ATGCTTTGATGGGCACAGATGGTGCCCATCTCTGCATAAGCCAGTCTGCACCGGTTCAGGGATCCCTCAGCCCTGCTCTGGTGCGAAACTGGACAAAGGAAAGGGGAGTGACCACTCCCCTGACCTGCACCTCCCCTGGGAAGTGCCCAGAGCTCCTCCAGTGTGCTCCAGACCTCTGCCATCTTGGAAACAGAGGTGCTGCTGGCACACTGGACTGCTCTGAGTGGCCAGTGCCAGCAGGTGACGTCAGAGACTCCATCTGATAGGCTCCTTCAGGTGTTGATAGCCTATCCTCTCTCCTAAGTAGCCAAACCTCCTTTTCTGGCTATTTAGGGTCTCTGCTTTGGGGAATTCCTTAGATAACGAATGCAAGAGCTCATCAGAGTTCCTCTGCATCTCTCTCTTCACCTTCTGCCAAGGAATCGACTGCTGACCGCGCTTGAAGCCTGCAAAACTGCAACAAAGTAGCAAAGACGACTACTGCGACCTTGGAACGCTGATCCTGCCGCCTTCTCAACTGTTTTCCTGGTGGTGCATGCTGTGGGGGTAGTCTGCCTCCTCTCTGCACTAGAAGCTCCGAAGAAATCTCCCGTGGATCGACGGAATCTTCCCCCTGCAACCGCAGGCACCAAAGAACTGCATCACCGGTCCTCTGGGTCTCCTCTCAGCATGACGAGCGAGGTCCCTTGAACTCAGCAACTCAGTCCAGTGACTCTTCAGTCCACGTTTGGTGGAGGTAAGTCCTTGCCTCCCCACGCTAGACTGCATTGCTGGGAACCGCGTGGTTTGCAGCTACTCCGGCTCCTGTGCACTCTTCCAGGATTTCCTTTGTGCACAGCCAAGCCTGGGTCCCCGGCACTCTAACCTGCATTGCAAGACCTCCTGAGTTGTCCTCTGGCTTCGTGGGACCCTCTTGTGCAACTTCGGGTGAGCTCCGGTTCACTTCACTTCGTAGTGCCTGTTCAGGCACTTCTGTGGCTGCTGCTTGCTTCTGAGTGGGCTTTTTGTCTTGCTGGACGCCCCCTCTGTCTCCTCACGCAATTGGCGACATCCTGGTCTCTCCTGGGCCACAGCAGCATCCAAAAACCCTAACCGCGACCCTTGCAGCTAGCAAGGCTTGTTTGCATTCTTTCTGCACGGAAACACCTCTGCACGACTCTTCACAACGTGCGACATCCATCCGCCAAAGGGGAAGTTTCTAGCCTTTGTCGTTCTTGCAGAATCCACAGCTTCTACCATCCAGTGGCAGCTTCTTTGCACCCACAGCTGGCATTTCCTGGGCATCTGCCCACTCCCGACTTGATCGTGACTCTTGGACTTGGTCCCCTTGTTCCACAGGTACTCTCGTCAGGAAATGCATCGTTGTTGCATTGCTGGTGGTGGTCTTCCTTGCAGAATTACCCTATCACGACTTCTGTGCTCTTTGGGGAACTTAGGTGCACTTTGCACCCACTTTTCAGGGTCTTGGGGTGGGCTATTTTTCTAACCCTCACTGTTTCCTTACAGTCCCACCGACCCTCTACAAGGTCACATAGGTTTGGGGTCCATTCATGGTTCGCATTCCACTTCTAGAGTATATGGTTTGTGTTGCCCCTATCCCTATGTGCCCCCATTGCATTCTATTGTGACTATACATTGTTTGCACTGTTTTCTATTGCTATTACTGCATATTTTGGTATTGTGTACATATATCTTGTGTATATTTGCTATCCTCATACTGAGGGTACTCACTGAGGTACTTTTGGCATATTGTCATAAAAATAAAGTACCTTTATTTTTAGTATATCTGTGTATTGTGTTTTCTTATGATATTGTGCATATGACACTAGTGGTACTGTAGGAGCTTCACTCGTCTCCTAGTTCAGCCTAAGCTGCTCTGCTAAGCTACCTTTTCTACCAGCCTAAACTGCCAGACACCCCTCTACACTAATAAGGCATACCTGGGCCTGGTGCAAGGTGTAAGTACTCCTTGGTACTCACTACAAGCCAGTCCAGCCTCCTACAATGCACATATTATAACTTCCATTATTTTCTTTGTTAGGCTTTTAAATGTAGGTTAATTAGTCACCATATGCTAACTTCTATGCCACTAACCTATTAATAAAATTTAATTTTCTCTCTCAAAGGCAAGAACAGAGACAAATCTGGCGGCCAGTCGAAGGAATGTATCTGATCCTTACCCTTATGAATAGAGGGAGTAGGGATGAGAAAAGAGACACAGGGCACGATTTAGAGTTTGGCGGAGGCGGTTACTCTGTCATAAATGTGACGGATAACCCATCCGCCGTATTACAATGCCATTATTACCTATGGAACTTGTAATAAAGCAGACGTGATATCAGACACTCTTGCCTTGTGTCTTCTGCCTCCAATCCGGCAACGTCCTGAGACGGTCGGCCAAACACACATGCTCACTGAAGGGAGTGCACAAAATGTATCATTTTATCTTTAAAGTTTTGCAGCTGCTGCTATTGCTGGTGAGGGTGACGCTCCTCCGCCATAGTGGCGGTGCCGTCGCTGGATCTGACACCCAAAGCCCCTTACGCCCAGACATATTTATCACCTGCATCCTCTATCAAGCAGTCAGTACAGGGGTCAGTGTAAAGCAACCTTTTTTATGCCATTATTTGTTGATGTGCATTACATAATTCATGTAAAAGGTGATGTTGTTTTTCTATGCACAGTGTTCTGATACATGTAGGTTATGTTTGCGCTATATAAAACACTCTAAATAAATAAATAAAGAGATGTGAGGGAGAGCCGAACCAAGTGGCTGTGTAAATCTGGCATTCTAGCAATTTATTCTCAAACTGCGTTGAATAATGCCTTATGCTTAGTATAGCGCCAAATAAATCTAGCTGCATGATGATGTTTGAGGAGCTACTTTTAAAACTATCTGAACCCTAACAAACCTGCCCTTAGCTCGCTTGTCTAAAAAATAAGGTACAAAATTCACAGAATTTCCGTCTATACATCCTGGGGTGGGTTGTACATATAGTATGCATGAATGTCAATTCACCAAAATGCCAGGGGTAGCGGAAGGGACATCGTACTCCATTAGTCTCTCAAACACATGCTAACACATTCACACACAGACGCGCACACACACTCTCACATAAACAGACTCTTACCCACAGAGGCGCGATACAACCTACATTTCAAATAATTTTTCCTTACCTCAGCTGCCAGACAGGGATATTTTGCAGCTAATTGGACCCCATTTTTATTACACCAATAGTGAATAATATTATTTACTATTTAGGTAATAAAAAATGAGAGAAAACCAGGAAAGGGGGTCCCAACCTACCTCCAATAGGACGAGCTGCTCCTGTGTTCCAGGCAAATAATTTGCCACCTCTGAAGCCAGAGGTCGCAAAGGGAGTGCCAGGGGTCTCAAGGGGCACACGGCGACCCGTAAATGACGTCCTCTAAGTTTCCCAAACTACACTTGCACGAGCACGCATTTCATCTACACTCGGACAAGCCAATTAAGAGCTGTTTTTAATTATTTTTCTCGGGAAAGAAGATAGTAAAATGAACAGCCTGTAGAAAGGCAAGTGTGATGCAAATGCAGATTTCCGAGCCGGGAACACAGAAGGAAGTTCTAGGAGAGAACTGGTGAATTAATGGAACACGTGGTCAGGGTGCAGGGTCACATAAGAATACTAATAAGTGGCTTTGTTTCGAGGTTTTAAAAAAAGAAACAATTCTCCTTGAATTATTAGCAAATACAACACGATAATTCTTAACATGAAAGACATAGGCGGTGATTCTAACCGCGGCGGGCGGCGGTCGCCGCCCCCATGCGGTTACCGCCAAATGACCGCACCGCGGACACAAGACCGCGGCGGACATTCTGCCTTTCCCGCTTTGCTGGCGGGTGACCGCCAAAAGGCCGCCCGCCAGCACAGCGGGAAAGACCCAGCAACAATGAAGCAGGCTCCGAATGGAGCCGGCGGAGTTGCTGGAGTGCGACGGGTGCAGTAGCACCCGTCGCGAATTTCAGTGTCTGCAAAGCAGACACTGAAATTCCTTTTGGGGCCCGCTTACGGGGGCCCCTGCAGGGGCCCCGTGGCACCCTCTACCGCCATCCTGTTCCTGGCGGGAGACCCGCCAGGAACAGGATGGCAGTAGGGGGTGTCAGAATCCCCATGGCGGCGGAGCGCGCTCCGCCGCCATGGGGGATTCTGCAGGGCAGCGGGAAACCGGCGGGAGACCGCCGGTTTCCCGCTTCTGACCGCGGCAGAACCGCCGCGGTCAGAATGCCCAGCGGTGCACCGCCAGCCTGTTGGCGGTGCTACCGCGGTCATTCGCCCTGGCGGTTTTTACCCCCAGGGTTAGAATGACCACCATAGTTTATTAATTTAGACAAACTGTTAAATTTTTCATGTGTGTACATTTCTGTATAGAGTCACTTGCAAAACATGGTTGCAGTTCGCTCTAAATATAAGGTAAACGTCTATTTCAGACAGGGCTTCATATTTTACAAACGATATCGATGCAGGACCAATAATTGACGATCAGCAGTTCCTTTCTTTTGGTGTGGACTGGATGGTAGTTTGCTTTACCGCAGAACACACGCTTATCTGGCTCTTCCGATGAAAAACCAGTGAGTATTACCAAAGCCCTCAACATCAAAGATCCCATACTATAGCCTTAGAACCCACCGTAGCGGGCTCTACCGGCTATTAAAGGCCCGCTCCCACGTTAAAGGCCCAAGCTGAAGGCTTTAACAAGGGAGAGGGCTTTTAATAGCCGGTAGAGCCCGCTACAGCGGGTTCTAAGGCTATCAGAACATTCTGCCACTCAGGGCAGAATGTTCTATTAAATAAAACAAATTCCTCACGGAGCCCGAGGGGATTTGTTCACAGCTGTTGCTGTGAACAAAGCGAACATTGGAATGTTGCTTCAGCCTGCAGCACTCCATTGTTTTCAATGGAGCTGCCAACGTTCCAATGTTCTAATAATGATTACACATCATATGCTGCTTCTTTTGTCGTGTTAATATTAATTAAGTGTTGCAGCCCACTGTCGAGGACAATAATGCTTGTTGAAGGCCTGAGCTCATGTTATAGGCCCATGCCACAGACTAGAACCCATAACCAGAGTGTGAAACTTTAGCAAAGGGTGTAGCCTGAGGCACAATGGGCTGCAAGGCATTCAGATCTTTGCAGCCACTGGTGGTAGAGGGATCTAAAATAAACGGAGAGAAACAAATAACATGTATGGAAATGTGGGGGCAGAAGGTCTGTGCCAGTTATTATGGGCTCTGAGGCACCACGTTGTCTTCAATGGATCTCTCTCCATTCCAATGTTTAAGTAACTTAAAAAAGAACAAACAGGGCCTCTGGAATCTGGCGAATACCAACCTCATTGAGGCTAATAGAAATCAGATTGTCAATAGCAGCTGTTGACCTACATAGGAGAACAATTCTGGCCCATGTTTCACAAGGAGGATCATTAAAAGGCTTGATGTACATTGGTGCCTCAATGCTAAGGAACTTGGGTAGTCCAGTTACAGCATCAAAGTTACAAGTGATTCATATTCATCATACAAAGCTATGAAATTGAGGCCTTAAAATGATGTTACAGCTAAGGTAGGAGAACAGTTAATGTTTGAGATACTGGTACATGTAGATGTTTACTGAGAGGGAGGTGTTTTGCTACTTGTTTTGGTGGGACTTGTATAATATTTGAGTCTGATTTGTTTAATTATTGGGATTGTTTTAACTTTTATGTTGTAGCACTGTGCCCTTTAGTCAACCATGCAGTACCAAATACCGTCTGTGCTAAAGATTTGTCTCTTTTAATTGCGGGCATAAAAAAGGATTTTTACCTTTTAATAAACATCAAAGGACACAACATATGAATGTGTGTGCATCTGCAAGGCTAGATTAGTCTAATTCCTCCTATTTGGGCCTGCCAGAAGAACTCACTGAATAAATTGCAGATGATCCAAAATGTTGCAGTCAGAATTATTTTAAATCTAAAGAAATGTATTTTATTTCTTGGGCATTGGAGAAACTGCAATGGCTGCCATTCAAACAGAGGATAGAAATAAAATCTCTATGTTTAGTGCACAAAACACTCAATGATAATAGACCAAGAGCCAGATGTAGGTAACAGTTTGCACGTCGCAAACAGCGATTTTGGCTGTTTGCGACGTGCAAACTGCACTATGCAATGCACAAAACCCGTTTTAGGAAGGGGAGTCCCCTTCCTAATTGCGAGTCGCAATGCAATGCCATATTGCTTTGTGACTGCGAACGTGGTCGCAAAGCAATCGCAGTTAGCACCCCTTTGTGAATGGCATTAAAAACATTTTTCCAGAGCAGGCAGTGGTCCAGATTCTCTATTTGCGATTCGGTAATAGCATACATACCTTTTTGCATTTCTGAAATAACGATTTCTTAAAAATCGCTATTTGAGAATTGCAAATCGGTTGTATGATACATCTGGCCCATGATCACTGTTCACTTGAGAATTACAGACATTGTATTCTACTTCAGACTCCCTGCCCCGCCCTCTCCCGTATAGACCATAATGACTAAGGGCCTGATTTAGATCTTGGCGGGACTACCGTCGTCACGCCATGGCAGAGGTTACAAAAACTCCCTCAAGCTGACGGTGTTCCAACCCTCGTATTTAGATGAATTGCAGCTGAGCCTCAGACACCCGGCGCAGCAGATTCCTATGCTGGCTTACATTACTCTGTCGCCGTCAGGAAGGTGGGTTACCGCCGATCATTTTTAGGTTTCACAGTCCTACTGGCATTGTCCTGTTGGTCGTGTCCTGATGGAGGTGTTAAACATTGTCCCATGCATGTGGCTATGGAATGGATGCCAGCAGCACACACCTGAGGTGCTGTGGCCACATGTGTCCACCTGCATTCCACACAACACAACACACTCCATCCACACCACAATCCTTTGCCATTTTACCACAATACAACATTTACCAGCAGGAAAGAAAACACACAGTGCAATTCATTACAAAACACTAAATACACACACAATTGACACTACACCCACAAACAGCAAAGCCACATCAACTAACACAATGATACAATCATTTACACCAACATACACTCACACAAAAGCACACCTACACATGACAACACAAACCAGAACCAAACAACCACACTCACCTGACTGAAAATTACACACCAGCAAAACATCACACAACCAGACCACATACAACTGCCAAATATACAGAGACAACCACATCACCCACTCTAGCCCCCTCTATCTCAACCTGCCAATCCACTCACACACCTCGTACCCTTACTCCACCTATTCAATTCTTAAGCTACTTTGCCTTGATCCCTACCACACATACTCCCACCCCTTCCAAGTAAAAGCCTTCAGGTGCCTGAGATGTGCCCAATAGATGCCCCTTCCTGAGGAGGAGATACCCCTCGAGAATAGGAAGGAGATAAGTGGAACGTAACAAAGCCTGGAGAAAGGGTATTTACACAACATTTTTCACTGTCACATACGTCATACACTGCCAAAATATTGTACATTGAGAGAAGTAATACATGGATGGATTCTTGAGTTCAACTTTCACAAAGTATGTTGCACATTGCTCATTCCTGTTCAGTTCATTGTGCCAATGGAATGTAGGAAATGTAACAGTGAGAGACATATTCTGACTGACATAATTTACTGGAAACACAACATCTCACTGACATGTCCCACTGCAAAGTTTAGACCTAGACATTGCTGATAATTGTGATGTAATGTGGGATTCGGTGCAAGTATTCATTTAGATAATGTATACTTACACTACCCAAAAAATAAAGTGTTTGAACATCAACATGTGTTTGCACAGGTGTTGTCGTAGTTTGACTCTTGCTCTAGGCAAGACTTCTGGTTCAAGGATGACAGTGCTGTATGTTTGTAGGCGACTATGACAATCCTACAACAAATCCCAACTGTTGTCCCAACCCTCCCGGCTCACAAGCACCACCTCACCAAAAACAGTAAAAGGTGATTTGTGTCAGGCAGCCTTTACGCATGGACTCAAGTGCGTGACATCTCAGGGAGTGTCGTGGTTAAACAGAGATTACCCCTCTCTCACAAAAACACCATGTCTTAATCAAACATAGGCAATGAAGAAGATGCAGTAAAGTTTCAATATGTTTTATTTATCAAAACTGCAATCTGTAATAAGTTACATGGGCTGCAATGATTAGGATAATGAACAGTGCAAGAAACTAAAAGGTAAAGACGAGAGTCATCAATACAAAGACCCCCACCATCTTGCAATGACCTGAAGTAAGATGCGATATAATGTATGTCCTAATATTCTAGCATAATGAGCCTAACATCTAACCTAGAAGAGAGCTATGTATGATAAACCTAATCTGCCAATGCCATGTCCATGAGAAGAGCCCCCCAACCCTTGTTACCTTGGAACGAGGTCTCTAGCTCAGACTCAGTAGGGACACGAAGACTGGGTCAGCGTCAAGGCGACGTGCAGCATGGCATCTGGTCGGAATCCCTCTGACTATCTGTTTGAGTGAGGAGTATTTATACAGATCTGCTTGGACCCCTGACGTAGGACAGTTCACAAACAATAGATAACAAGACATGCTTTGGACAATTCCCTCGAAAGCGTGAAGAGGGAAAGTATCTAATGTGAACCCCTACAGTTTGTTTATCTTTGCCGCTTGATATTGAAGCCTTAGCGCGTTGGAACTGATAACGCAAACTAAAACATGGGCCTAACTAAAAACAAGGCAGCCATCTTAAAAGATTTAGGCCCTCATTATAACATTGGCGGTATGTACTGCCTAACTGCGCGGCGACGACCGCCAAAGGATTTCCACCAGAAGGATGGCAGAAATCCGGCTGTGGTCATGCCGGCAAATGGCGGTAAGGTGGCGTTGCTGCCAGCAGCAGCACCACGCCAGAAGACCGCCGCAGACCGTATCATGACCCATGATACGGCCTGGCGGTGTTCTGCTGGCGGATGCTGCTGCTGGCAGCAGCGCCCCGTCCCGTCTCCTGCCGGAGGACCCCCTGACATCAGGTAAGTTGGGTGCTCCGGCAGGGGAGGGCAGTGGGGGGTGTTGTGTGTGTGTGTGTGTGGGTGTGTGTGTGTATGTCTGTGCGTGCGTGTGTGCGGGTGTGTGATGTGTGTTGTTTGTGTGTGCATATATGGATGTGTGAATGCATGTATGTTGTGTTGTGTGCATGCATGTGTGCATGTATGTATGTCAGTGTGTGTGGAAGTGTGTGTGAATGGATGTATGCATGTGTGGATGAATGTGGGTATGCGTGTGTGTATGCATGTGTACATTGGTGAGTGAAGGTGCGTGTATGTCGTGGGGGGTCTGGAGAGGGAGATGGGTTGGGGGAAACCTGGGGAGGGCGGGGTGTGGGCGGGGAAGACCCCTATCAGTGACAAGAAAGGAATTCCCTGTCACTGATGGTGCCTACCCCCATTGGTTTTCGTGGCGGTAAGGTTGCCACGAAAACCATGGCGGTAGGCGGGGTCATAATCCTGCGGGCAGGCTAGTGACGGCCGTCTGGCTGGAGACTGAAGGCTCCAGCCCGGTGGTCGTTACAGCCGTGGCGGACGGTGTGGTACATTGGCAGTTTGGCTTGAGCCAAACCGCCAATGTCGTAATATGGGGAAAAGTACCACCAGCCTATTGGCAGTACTTTTCTCAATTTTCCCGCCGTCCACCAGGGTCATAATGATCCCCTTAATTAAATAAATGCACTAAAACAGAGCAAGCTAAGTAGGGTAAAAGTCACTAGGTGACGGGGCAAAGGTCTGCAAGCCAAAGGCTAAGCTAACTCCTGTATCCCATTAAAACAAACTAGGATTCACTACAGTGTGTGACATTAACTTATTGACACATCAACTGCAAACATATATGCATGACACAGGTACTTTAATTGTTTTGTAGGACATCATTGCACGGGTCCTGAGATACTGTTTAGTGATAAGTCAATGTGAACGTATAATATGAACTGCTCACCTTGGAATGCGGCGATGACACGGTCCATTCGGGTTCCAGTGGGAAACGGAAATGGAAACAGGAAAAAAGGTAGGTTTTTATCTCATTTCCCATCCAATCCACCAATTTAGGTGTGGAGGTTTCCCTGTCACAGTTGCCTCGGCGGGAAGGCTCATTGTGATTCGCTTGGCGGAAAAACTGACTGGAGTCCTGCTGACAGCCACTATTTCCAGTGGCGCCATTGACACAGGTGTAGATTCCTGGCAGAGTCAGCAGGACTCTAGCTGACATCTAAATAGAGTGGGCGGACCGCCAAGGTGGTGGACAGATTATCCTATGGAAAACTTACAGCAGGACTGATTCCGCCAATATCTAAATCAGGCCCCCTAGACAACGTCTGAGACTCTGGCTTGCCAGCAATGGGGCTTGCAATGCTAACAATGCCTTACAGAAGTTTTACAGCTGTATAAACATGAAATTGTTCTTTGATTTCTGAAACATTTAAAAAAGAAATTGCATTTGTCTTTCCCAACAATTTTTAACCTGCATAGCCTTTCCTAACTTTAGTATTGAAGCACCTGTTCACCACTGACCTTTCTGTAATAACTATAAGACTGCCACTATTACGTTACCATATTGTTCCTCTATATAAAAATATATTTGTTCTGCATACTGCTCGCATTGGTTGATATGTTTTTTCTGTGATATTTGGATGATATGAGTTACCGTACAATTCGTGCAACTAAATTTTCTCTCCACACGTTTCCCATTACAATTCTTCTAAGTGCATTCGAATGCTAGATATGCAGACTTTTCTATAACACCATTTTAAGTTGCTATGAATTCTGCGAAACTGTTCAGTGTTCTTTCACTCTCTAGTCTGTTCCTTGCTATACAGACCCATCAAATAAATAAAAAAGTAAAATAAATAGATAAAGGGTACTCATACAAGCTATTTCACCAGCAATGATATCACTCTGGGCCCTCCTTCCGAGGAGGTCTGATTCGTGCTAAAGCATTGCCAAACGTGTGTTAAAAGAGGGTTTTCGCACAGGTAATACCTTTTTGCTTTTCTCTGCAATATTTCTTTATTATGTCACATGGAGGTATCTACAAAACAGTGTTCACAATACGGTTATGTTGATGTACACTTAACACAACATAGTTGTGTCTCTTAGCAAAGTACACTGTCTTCAGGTGGACACTAAAACCAACAATAATACAATTATGATCTGCTCTGTATGATTCAAGAATTAACGAACAGCATACAAATACCATCACCACCAATGAGCTGTCCACAATTACTTGTATACAGTAACATATTTTAAGTACAGCAACTCCAGTTGCCACTTACTGTCTTGTATCTCTTGTATCTTCAACATATCCAGGTACCTTGACTTTTGCTAAGCTTCTCGCTATTGTAGTCTATCAAATCCATATCTAGCCCAAACGTCTTAGGCACAGTGCCCATATGTCTGCATGTGTAACAGTTGTGTGTACCCTGTCAGCAACTATTGTGCCAACGGGAGATTCGCGCTGTCTCCAAATGTCAAGACCATACCCTTTCATATTTATTTATTTGGTCATTGATAGTATAAATCATCTTTTTGCAGGAGGCTATTCACCACATTTCTAGTACCAGTTCCTTTGATGTTGTTTCAGATGTTGATCTCCAGTGCCTTAATATACGTATTTTGGCTGTTGCTAGCACCTGCTATTGTGTGTTTGGCCAGTGACATCTGGCATGTTTTTGAGAATGGCTAAGTATATTAAGGGTGGCACAGAGTGGGCTAGTGTTTCTGAGGTTTGTTCCCAGGTTAGTCCAGTAGGTTTCAATGGTCAGACGGTGCCAAGGCATATGTAGTGTATCACATCCCACTGTGTAATATCTGCAACCCACACTGTAGAGGAAAAGCCCTACTCTCTGTTGTCTCGTGGCAGACTGATGCCAGTCTTGTTATTATATTTTAAAGTAGAAAAACTTTAGCCTGGCCTCTCTCAGAAATTTGTTGTGCGTTTTAAAAACTCTGACCATTCATCCACGGAATATTGTTTTGCAGTTTGTGAACAGCAATGGGCTTGTGTTTTCGTGGTGGGAGTCTGCACCTCCATAAACCACCCAATGTTTAGTTTTGAGTAAATATCTATTCCTAACTATATTTTACAGTTTTAGTAGAACCGTCACTGACCCAGCACTGACTTTCTTTCCAATCATATACTCTGTGGCTGTTGTGTCTCTTTAATATAGAATACTCCAGGAGACCCTCAAGCCACCCCCATTTTAGAGGCTCGCTTGGTAATATACCTCAAAATCCAGGGCCACCTAGGCCACCCTCCTCTAATGGCAAGTACAACTTAAAGTGAGTTAGCATATTCCGGTGCCTCATATTAGCTATGTTAACCCCTTAGCTGCTGGGCCTTTTCCCCCCCAGTGCTGAGCCCTTTTTTGGCTATTTGGGGTAGTTCGCGCTTAGGGCTTCATAACTTTTTGTCCACATAAGCTAACCACGCCAAATTTGCGTCCTTTTTTTCCAACATCCTAGGGATTCTAATGGTACCCAGAGTTTGTGGTTTACCCTGGAGGAGACCAAGAAAATAGCCAAAATACAGTGAAAATTTAGTTTTTTCCAAAAAAATGGGAAAAAAGGGCCGCCGAAGAAGGCTTGTGGTTTTTTCCCTGAAAATGCCATCAACAAAGGGTTTCTGGTGCTGAAATCACTATCTCCCCACCTTTCAGGAACGGGCAGACTTGAATCAGAAAACCACATTTTCCAACACAAATTTGGCATTTTACTGGGACATACCCCATTTTTACTATTTTTGGTGCTTTCAACCTCCTTCCAGTTAGTGACAGGAATGGGTGTGAAACCAATGCTGGATCCCGGAAAGCTAAACATTTCTGAAAACTAGACAACATTCTGAATTCAGCAAGGGGTCATTTGTGTAGATCCTACAAGGTTTTCCTACAGAAAATAACAGCTGAAATAAAAAAATATTGAAATTGAGCTGAAAACAACAGCCATTTTTCTTTATGTTTTACTCTGTAACTTTTTCCTGCGATGTCAGATTTCTGAAAGCAATATACCGTTTTGTCTGCTGGACTCTTCTGGTTGCGGGGATATAAAGGGCTTATAGGTTCATCAAGAACCCTAGGTACCCAGAGCCAATAAATGAGGTGCACCCTGCAGTTGGTTTTCATTCTATACTGGGTATACAGCAATTCATTTGCTGAAATATGAGGAGTGAAAAAGAGGTATCAAGAAAACCTTTGCATTTCCAAAATGGGATCAAGATAAGGTTTTGAGGAGCAGTGGTTATTTGCACATCTTTGAATTCCGAGGTGCCCATACTAGCATGTGAATTGCAGGGCATTTCTCAAATAGACGTCTTTTTTACACACTCTCTTATATTTGGAAGGAAAAAATGTAGAGAAAGATAGGGGGCAATAACACTTGTTTTGCTATTCTATGTTCCCCCAAGTCTCCCGAAAAAAATGATACCTCACTTGTGTGGGTAGGCCTAGCGCCCGCGACAGGAAATGCCCCAAAACACAACGTGGACACATCCCATTTTTTCACAAAATACAGAGCTGTTTTTTTGCAAAGTGCCTACCTGTGGATTATGGCCTCTAGCTCAGCCGGCACATAGGGAAACCTACCAAACCTGTACATTTTTGAAAACTAGAGACCTAGGGGAATCCAAGATGGGGTGACTCGCGGGGCTCTGACCAGGTTCTGTTACCCAGAATCCTTTGCAAACCTCAAAAAGTGGCTAAAAAAACAAGTTTTCCTCACATTTCGGTGACAGAAAGTTCTGGAATCTGAGAGGAGCCTCAAATTTCCTTCCACCCAGCGTCCCCCCAAGTCTCCCGATAAAAATGATACCTCACTTGTGTGGGTAGGCCTAGCGCCCGCAACAGGAAATGCCCCAAAACACAACGTGGACACATCACAGAAAACAGAGCTGTTTTTTGCAAAGTGCCTACCTGTAGATTTTGGCCTCTAGCTCAGCCGGCACCTAGGGAAACCTACCAAACCTGTACATTTTTGAAAACTAGAGACCTAGGGGAATCCAAGATGGGGTGACTCGTGGGGCTCTGACCAGGTTCTGTTACCCAGAATCCTTTGCAAACCTCAAAAAGGGGCTAAAAAAACAAGTTTTCCTCACATTTCGGTGACAGAAAGTTCTGGAATCGGAGAGGAGCCTCAAATTTCCTTCCACCCAGCGTCCCCCCAAGTCTCCCGATAAAAATGATACCTCACTTGTGTGGGTAGGCCTAGCGCCCGCGACAGGAAATGCCCCAAAACACAACGTGGACACATCACAGAAAACAGAGCTGTTTTTTGCAAAGTGCCTACCTGTAGATTTTGGCCTCTAGCTCAGCCGGCACCTAGGGAAACCTACCAAACCTGTACATTTTTGAAAACTAGAGACCTAGGGGAATCCAAGATGGGGTGACTCGCGGGGCTCTGACCAGGTTCTGTTACCCAGAATCCTTTGCAAACCTCAAAAAGTGGCTAAAAAAACAAGTTTTCCTCACATTTCGGTGACAGAAAGTTCTGGAATCGGAGAGGAGCCTCAAATTTCCTTCCACCCAGCGTCCCCCCAAGTCTCCCGATAAAAATGATACCTCACTTGTGTGGGTAGGCCTAGCGCACGCGACAGGAAATGCCCCAAAACACAACGTGGACACATCACAGAAAACAGAGCTGTTTTTTGCAAAGTGCCTACCTGTAGATTTTGGCCTCTAGCTCAGCCGGCACCCAGGGAAACCTACCAAACCTGTACATTTCTGAAAACTAGAGACCTAGGGGAATCCAAGATGGGGTGACTCGTGGGGCTCGGACCAGGTTCTGTTACCCAGAATCCTTTGCAAACCTCAAAAAGTGGCTAAAAAAACAAGTTTTCCTCACATTTCGGTGACAGAAAGTTCTGGAATCGGAGAGGAGCCTCAAATTTCCTTCCACCCAGCGTCCCCCCAAGTCTCCCGATAAAAATGATACCTCACTTGTGTGGGTAGGCCTAGCGCCCGCGACAGGAAATGCCCCAAAACACAACGTGGACACATCACAGAAAACAGAGCTGTTTTTTGCAAAGTGCCTACCTGTAGATTTTGGCCTCTAGCTCAGCCGGCACCTAGGGAAACCTACCAAACCTGTGCATTTCTGAAAACTAGAGACCTAGGGGAATCCAAGGAGGGGTGACTTGCGGGGCTCGGACCAGGTTCTGTTACCCAGAATCCTTTGCAAACCTCAAAAAGTGGCTAAAAAAACAAGTTTTCCTCACATTTCGGTGACAGAAAGTTCTGGAATCTGAGAGGAGCCACAAATTTCCTTCCACCCAGCGTTCCCCCAAGCCTCCCGATAAAAATGATACCTCACTTGTGTGGTTAGGCCTGGTGCCTGCGACAGGAATAGATCACACAACGGTCAATGTTGGTCCTTACGTGAGGCAGCTGTTGACCCTGGGGTGATCCATTCCTGACACAGACACTAGGTGTAGGCACTCAAGTGGGGTAGTGTTTTTATCAAGACAGGTGAGGAGTCACTGGGTGGTAGGAATATTGTGGATCCCAGCATATTCCTGTAGTTTGTGTGACAGAAATGCGAGAAAAATTTAGTTTTTTTTCAACATTTCAGCTTTGCAGGGTATTCTGGGTAAGAAAACTTTGGGGAAGCCACACAAGTCACACCTCTGTGGACTCCCCCGAATGTCTAGTTTCCAGAAATGTTTGGGTTTAGTGTGTTTCTCTATATGGCCGCCGAATCCAGGACCAAAAACACAGGTGCCTGCCTTACAAAACCAGTTTGTTTTGCCATGGATAATTTTGATGTCTCCACAATATGATTTGGGTGGTGGAATTTGGGGCTGAACTAAATTGGGGAGCTCCCAAGAGAGCACTCTCTCTCTGCTTGCCGCCGCATTCACCTGCTCTCTGGGTTGACCTAACCCACTATTACCCAGTTGCACAAACAGCTTGCGAAGGGACAGCAGGACTGTCCTCATCACCTCCCTCATAATGTACTGGAAGAGGAGTTATTGAATGGGACTCCTCTGACTGAAAAATCACTCCCAGAGTCTGCGCCATTGTCCTATCCCTCAGATGCTGTCTCAGTATCTGATGTCTCAGTCTCTGATCCTATGTCAGAGCGGTCCTCTATAACCCGAGTGTAGGCAGCAGTCATCCATCAAGATGCCATCTCTGCTATTGGCTAAACTGTTGCTCTAAAACACTAGCCTACGTAGACAGTCACAAAATCGATGGTGTGTGCGATACGTCCAACAGTAGAGGCCACCTTACCTGCGCTTCTTCCCTCAATCAGCACGTACTTTCAAGACACTCAAAAAACACCTTGTCACATACCATTCGTCACAGTCTTTAGCACCTCCTGCGCCCAGTCCAACAATCATTATTGGTGCTCCCACTCCCTCCTCCTCGGATTCCCTCATTACCACCCAGCAAAAGTGCCCTTCATCTCTCCATAGACTTTGCTAATGTACTCAGCTATTTACATAAAATACAGATTTGCTCTTTGCAGTAGGCATATAAACCTTCTGCGCTTCTTTATGGCACTAAAACTGCCACTAGACAAGTCGGACCATTTTCCCCCCAGGGAAACCACACACATATTGACAAAAGTGATATATATATGACAGCCAATCACCTGAAACTCAACTCAAGCAAAACCGAAATAATCCTCTTTGGCCCACACAAAAACACCTGGGACCCCTCATGGTGGCCCACCACGCTAGGCCCTGCACCCACCCCCGCCAACCACGCACGCAACCTCAGCATCATCCTAGACTCCTCCCTCTCGATGACCCAACAAATCAACGCTCTCACCTCCTCATGCTTCAACACACTCCGTATACTGAAAAACATTCAAATGGATCCCCACAGAGACCAGAAAAACTGTCACTCACGCACACATCAGCAGCAGGCTTGATTACGGAAACGCCCTCTACGCCGGCACCACTCTAAAACTCAAGCGCAAACTACACGCATCTAGAACTCAGCAGCACGACTCATCCTCGACCTCCGCCGACACGAACACATCTCTCCACACCTCAAATCCCTCCACTGGCTCCCCATTGACAAAAGGATCACCTTCAAGATCCTCATCCTCGCACACAAATCACTCCACAACACAGGCCCTGCCTACCTCAACGAGAGTCACCTTCCACACCCCCACACGAAACGTCCGCTCAGCTGACCTCTCTCTCGCCTCTGTCCCCCGCATCAAACACACCACCACCGGGGGCAGATCCTTCTCCTACCTTGCACCCAAAACCTGGAACGCCCTCACAACCCACCTTCGCAAGACCCAAAACCTACTTCTTTTCAGGAAGGGCCTCAAAACCTGGCTTTTCGAACAGTGAACCTCCCAGCCCCTTTCCCTCCCCCCGCCCCCCCCCAAGCGCCTTGAGACCCTCACAGGTGAGTAGCACACTTTATAAATCTCTTTGGTATATATAGATCTACCTCTATATATATATATATATCTATGTACATAGATATATCTATAGATATATCCATGTACATAGATATATCTATCTACATAGATATATAAATATAGATCTATATATAGATCTATTTTTTTTAGTTGTTGTATGGTTTCCTTGGGGGCCAAAATGGCCCCCAGGGAAACCCTACAACATCAAAAAAAAAAATTGCCCCCACAGGGGGTCACCCTGCCCACGGGCGACCCCCTGTCATTTTTTATTTTTTTTTATAATTTTTTTTTTTTAAAAAAAACAATCCCCTGGGGGGGGGGCGCGATCGCGCCCCCCCCCCCCCCCCCAGGGGGCACCTACCTTTTTTTTATTTTATTAATTATGCCCCCGGGGGGGGGCGGCCCGTTTTCCGAGGGGGCCGCCCCCCCAAAGTGAAATCCCTGGCGTCTAGTGGTGTTTCCTGGCCCCCGATCGCAGCTGTGCTGCGATCGGGGGCCAGGAAACACTTTGAGAAGGCCTCGTAAGAAAGGGGAGACTCTCCCCCTTTCTTACGAGGCCTTCTCAAACTGTTTCTGGCCCCCGATCGCAGCTGTGCTGCGATCGGGGCCAGAAACAGTTTGAGAAGGCCTCGTAAGAAAGGGGAGAGTCTCCCCTTTCTTACGAGGCCTTTTCAAAGTGTTTCCTGGCCCCCCGATCGCAGCTGTGCTGCGATCGGGGGGCCAGGAAACCTGAAAGTGTTTCCTGGCCCCCGATCGCATCACAGCTGCGACCGGGGGGCCAGGAAACACTTTCAGGAAGGCCTCGTAAGAAAGGGGAGTGTCTCCCCTTTCTTACGAGGCCTTCCTGAAAGTGTTTCCTGGCCCCCGATCGCAGCTGTGCTGAGATCGGGGGCCAGGAAACACTTTCAGGAAGGCCTCGTAAGAAAGGGGAGACACTCCCCTTTCTTACGAGGACTTCCCGAACGTGAGAAAGGCCGTTTTCCCCATCAAAGCAGGAAGCGGCCGCAAGGCTGCTTCCTGCTTTGATGGGGAAAACACCTTTGCAACGTCAGCGCGCCGCGAGGCGCGCTGACGTCACAAAGGGGTGGGTGGGGGGGGGCGGGGGGAGACACGGAAGCTTCCGTGTCTCCCGGGGGGGGTTTAAATAAATAAATAAATCCTCGGGTGCGACGCACCCGAGGATTTATTGATATCCTTCCTGGTGTCGGCCACTGGTCGTGACCCGCACCAGGGAGGGTGTGTGGGCGTCGGCCAGTGGCCGACGCCCGCACCTAACAGGTTAATATTATATTCAGCTATCTGAAAACAATGTGCATTGAGAATAAACAGTATGGGGCAGATTTAAGAGCCCCTAGCGCCACCTTTTGTGCTGCCATAGCGTCATATTTTTTATGCTAAGGTGGCGCTAAAGTGCCTTTTGCCCGGCGCCATATTTACAACGTGGCGCAATGCATGCATTGTGCCACTCTTTAACTCTTTAAACACTTGCACCACATTATGCCTGCGCAAGGTGGGCATTCCCCTGTTAGGGAAGGGCGATCAAATGGCTATGATCAGACCTTTACGTACTCAGAAGTCACTATCAAACAAGTATCTGCATGAAAATACAGATAGCAAATGAGCACGAGTGAAAAGAGAAACATCTGCAAAAGTACATTTCTGCTGTCCAGTTTCCTGATCACAGAACCCTAAATGACAGAATTAATTTCATTTGAAGTACTAACAGATGCTTATTTGGCAAAATGAGCTTTTATGTTCAGATCTGACTCAAGAATTGTACCAAAATTACAAACTGAATAAACTAAAGGAGGAGCCATACAAAGCAAAAATAGAGGCTAAAACTAAGATGCAGCTGGAAAAGCAGAAAGAAATAAACAATTCAGTTATTTGACATTTTCTTGGGTGATGATGGTGTCTGCAGAAGCTACCTTAAGCTATAATTGGGTGTGGCTAATGTGCTGGTGGTAGAAGGCACCCTCGGCCAGGCTAGCCATCCCCCAGCAACTCCATAGAAATCATAAATACATCAGGCAATACAATTAGTTACGAACTGCCAGCCGGAAAAGGATGGAACATACTTCAAAATTGACCCCCCCAGTGTGTTGCTCAACTAATGGAGGACCTCGTGATCTCAGAGAGATCCAGGAGCTCATGAAGTCATCCGCCTCATGTAGTATGCTCATGCCAACAACAGGATTGTGGACCTTTCAGGACACCACTGACCCGAAAACCAGATTTATATTTGCTGATGGTGATATTTTGTATGAAATAAGGAGAGAAAAAAAAGTTTTGTATAATACTTACTTATGAAGAACAAACTGGTGATAGGGTAAACAAATGCTGGATCCCTGGAATCCATTTTAGTAGGGCAAGTCCAAATTCAAAGACAGTATGTAAATAGTGGGAGGTCAAAAAAATGAAGAGAGGATGCCCAAAGCACCCAGAACCAGCAGCATTCATTTAAAGTCAAACAGGCATACGATTATTGGCATGCTAAATTGGCTTCAAATATGTCAGCGGAGAAACAAACTTTCTTCAGATAGTGGATTAACTAAATCACAAGAAATGGCCCTTGTTTCAAAGCAGGACAGAAAGTCGGTTGTGCAGAGGGAGATTCTGGACTCGATCACAAACGGATGCTGTTGATCTTATTAGCCCGAAGGATGAAAAAGAAACATAAGCAGAGGTTATTTACAGGGGGGTCTATGGCTGCAATGCCAGGGCTTTCACTATCCATGACGGACATATTTGACTAGCTGCATATACCGGGAGTCCGTAGACTTCAGCTTGTCCAACAATAAAATCTTTTGAAGTCAATGCCAGCAGTTTTCCAGCCTGGATGTCAACGTTGATCTCACTTAACACAGTACACCAGGAAGCAGACGTCCGTTTAGAAGCCCAACAATGTTATTAGCTGTAACTTTATGTGTAACTTAAGAGATTTAGGATTGATAGAAGACTGTTAAATCATACAGTAAATTAAACTAGTGCACCAGATTTCAAAGCAAGAAGATTCAGCGAGGCATTTTTAAACTATCATTTCTAAGCCTGAGGAGAAGTGCTATTAGACTAATTGTACACAATTTCATAGGAGGAAGAAAAAAAAGATTTTAAATAGGTCTTTTCAGGGCAAGTTCTAACTCTTGTAATTAAATTTCTGATTTAGAGTTTGGCGGATGGGGTTACTCCATCACAAACGTGATAGATATGACGTCTGCCGTATTATGACCCCATTATATGCTATAGGAATCATAATATGGTGGAAGGGATATCTGCCACGTTGGTGGTGGACTAATCCATCTGCCAAACTCTATTTCAGGTCCTTAGAACTCGGTGGATGGGTTACTCCGTCACAACTGTAATGGATAGCCCATCCGCCGAAATAAAAATCCCATAGGACACAATCGGATTCATATTTCGACAAATGGACTATCCGCCACTATTGTGATGGACTAACCAGTCCACCAAAATCTAAATCATGCCCTAAGTCTGCAGTACAATCAATCAACACAAACTTAAAAGGAGGAGGAAAATCTCCTAAACCAGCTTAAATAGTTGCTTTGGAAACAAAGTAAGAGTTATCAAAGTTAATTAAACTCTGAACTTTCTCAAAGAAGGCTTAGATCATTTCAGACTTACAATGAAAAGCAACACCACCATCTTGTAGTTCAGGACAGCCAGTCATCAGAATAATAAAGAATTAAGGAACCAACAGACTGAACATTGGAGTTAGTCTAGGTTTTATCCAGGATCACATTTTGATAAGTAACTTCAGTTTTTCATTAACAATAAAATCATGCAGTTCAGACACATTTTCACAGCAGATATGCTATCAACAAGAGCACATTGAATATGAACTAGATATTTATTAGACAAGCTAAAATTATCACAGACTTCCTAATCAATGTTAGATAAGGCCTAGCCCACCCTTTGGAACCAATAACCTATCACCGTCTGGTTGATCAGAAACAGAAGTGGGAATAGGATAAATAAACATAGTACAAAAAGTGAAAGTAAACTCCATACCTTTGTGCCAGCTCCTAATAGGTCTATAAGACATTCAGTAGTTGGCCTTTAAGGATGAGCTTGTAAAAGGTGTGGATGCCTGAAAGAAGCACAAAAATATAATAATCACTGGACTCGAACATCCCAACCCCAAGATATGAATGGGTGGGAAACCAGGCAACAGTAGCAGCTCAAGTTCTAGAGTGCAGCATCAGCTCAGTACTTTATTAATGGAAGGCAGTGAAATATTACTTTGACACTCCGAGCAGTTTTGATGCCTCTCCTGACCTGTAGGTCATGCCCCAAGACGCAGCTCTGCCAGAAGTCAGGCAAAGTGTGGGCCTGACGGTGGAAAGCACCAGAGGTTTCAGGATTCAGGCATGTTGGTTGGTGTTGTTTCCTGTTGGTAGTGCAAGGCAGTGAAGAAATTAGTAGATGCCACTGCATTCAATTTTAAGACTGACTGTGCTAGCGAAACTGTGCAGAGAAGAAACTATTGAACCAGGACAGAGCAACAATCGTTCTCTCCTACTGTCGAAAAACTCAATAGCAGTCTTAGGCTTTGCATTGACTTTAGGACTCTAAACCGATGCACGTTTGGGGACTATTTTAATTTCAAACTTCAAGTACATGAGTACAACCGGATGAACATTTTTGGTATCACCAAAATACTTCCAAAACCTGATTGTGGATAGTCTCACAACGGGTACCTTCAATTAAATACTGCAAGCCTACCCTTTCTTTCTGAGTTTTGCAATAACAAAATTGCCTCTAAGACTAGCCATCAGCGAACATCAATAATGTTATATTCACCAGGAAATGGGGTACCACTGTCAAAGAACTAGCGTGAATCACAATGCGAAGTCTCAGGTCGGGTATCTTTTTTCTGTTAGGGGGTGAAAAAATCCTTAATGTATAACCCCCAATCTGGCAAGGTAATTATCTACTGAAAAACACAACTCCCTCATTCGAGCACCTGTTAATCACAGCAATACGTTGACAAATGGTAAATACGAATAACTCTAGGTATCTCTCTCCGCTGAGTTCCACATCTGAGAACGAGGGATACCCCAGTAATTGTGCATGCCTTTTACTTTTTCAACTTGTAAAAATCCAAATTCACTGTATTGTCCCCTTGCAAATTCGGCGAGGCTCTAAATGATGACATTTGTATGGGGGGAAAGGAGTAATTACAATTCAAGAGAAGATTCTGTTTTTCCCACATTCAAGGTAAGCACAGGACTCAGAATGAGACACAAAGTTGTAAAAATAAGATATATTGGGCCAGATGTATGAAAAAAACCCTTAGCGAATCGCAAATAGCGATTTTTAAGAAAACGCTATTTCTGAGTCGCAAAATGCAATGTAACAAAATTGCGATTCGGAAATAGCAATTTCTTAAAAATCGCTAATGCAATTTGCGAGGCCCAAATACCAAATCGCAAAAATATTTGCGATTCGGTATTTGAAAATCGCAAATTGCGAAAATGGACACCTGGCACGGCCTGATGACATCACAAGCAGGAAGTGAGTCAGCCCAGGCTGTTTCCAGGAGCCACACCCAAAGGAGCAGTGAGAGAGACACAGCCCAGCCCCAGGGAGCAAGTCTGTGAGCAAGCCAGGACTTTACATCATCATGGCCAAAGCTGCTAAAGGGAAGGAGAGGGGAGAGAGGAAGAGAAAACTGAAGTTCAGTGAGCAAGAACTGGAGGTGCTCACTGAGGAGGTGGTGAGGAGCCATGACCGGCTATTTGTGAAGAGCTCACTCCAGGTCCCAGAGAGTGAGAAGCGCAAACTCTGGGCTGACATACAGACCAAATTCTGTGCAGTGGGGGTTGCGCAGCGCTCAGTGGAGGAGATAAGAAAGAGGTGGTACAACCTGCGTTCCCGTGCCAAGGAGAGGGTGGCCAGCAGGCTACAGGAGGCAAGGAGCACAGGAGGCGGACCATCCACCCAGACACCCTCCACCCCCATGGAAGACCTGGTGGAGTCGACACTTCTCCCAGAAGTTGTCAGTGGGGTCACTGACATAGACACGTCCGGCACACCCAGCACCAGTAAAGGTAAGTCCAATAACAAAATGTAACCCCATATGTGTATGTACAAATGCCCCTAGGAAATAGCAAGTAGTGCAAACCATTGTGATAAGTACTCCATTCCACATCTTAGATGGGGCACAACAATGCCTTATGGGAGTGGTAGTCCACAACCCAGAGCTGAAAGTAGCACATAAAATGTAATTAAGTAGAGCGACACCCAGAAGAACACAACACCCACTACATAGTGATACGATGTAAGTGTACATTTATTACCATTGTGCATTATTTGGGGATACATTCATAAATGACATGCTGCAGATTGTCGCTGCAGATGGCCCAGGCCCAGCAGCAGCAGAATGTGCCATTGTGGGGGATGCTGAAACACAGCCTCCATCAGACTCCAACACCAGCGAGTCATTGAGTATTGCGCCAATCAGACGCAGGGCAAGTGTTTTACCTCTCCCCGATTTGAGCCTGGACTCAGATGACATGCGGGATGAAGGCCGCGCTCCATCCCCAGAAGCCAGATCCACCGTAAGGCAGCAGTCCCACCCCCAGCGTCACTCTATACCCCGCAGGAGGCCTCACGATGCAGCCACGCAGCAAGCGGAAGTAGGTGAGGGCCTATCATTCTTCGGTGGCCTGGAATCATCAATGCTTAAAGTGCAGCACCTGCAAAACAAAAACATGAGGGCAATGCACAGGCAGATTCAGGCACACAATGCCAACACACAATGCCAACATGGGGGGGCTGCAGAAGCAGTTGGAGTGCCTTAATACAAACATTTGCAAGCTGCATGAGGGACAGCTTATAGCTGCGGAGAACACCAGGGAACTGACCAATGCAGTAAAGGAACTCTGTGCAGAGATCAGGCATGAGCGAGTCAGTCACCGCAGGCATGAAAGGCGATTCAAGGGGATGTTCAGTGGCTTTTGTAGATCAGTCAATCGCCTAGCCACATCTACTGCCCTCATATCACGGCGTGCTGTGGCCGCACAGGTGGAGGCAGCACATAGCAGTCTGGATGTTGCCCAGGGACTGGTCCAGATTCTGAACGTTCTGGATACTATGCTGGAAAATCGCAGTGCCACACCCAGTGAACTTGGAGTTGGGGATACTGAGGAGTCATTTAGCCTCACCAGCCTTGCAGTGCCCATTATGGATCCTAGGCGTCGCAGTGCCAGGCAAAGCACTGCCACTGAGGCTGATACAAGAGGTGCCGGCGAGGCCACTGCGCACTCGAGTGGAATGCGTGACCGCAAAAAGTGACTTTGATGGCCACAGGCGACTGCCTGCACATGGTGAAGTACAGTAAACTATGAAGACAATAGTGCAACACTATAAATGGCTCATTTATGACACGTGTATTGCTTTGTCCTAGTGACACGTATGTTACCTGAAGTCAAGGTAATAAAGGTGCTAACTACCAGAACACATGTCAGTGAGGTTGTGTTGTCATGACTTACATCTGAAATGGTTGTGCGTTATGTCAGTACGCCTTTGCCTGCCCTCTGCTGCACTGGTCCTGTCTGCTGGCTGTAGGGGTGGTATGGGATCATCATCATCGTCTGAGTCTGGCTCTGATATTTCCACAGGTATGCCCCTGGTGGTAGCTATATTGTGCAAAATCGCACATGTGGCCACTGTTCTGCAGGTCGTGTCCGGGCTGTACTGTAGTGCCCCTCCACTTTTGTGGATGCACCGGAAGTGACTCTTTAGCAGGCCAAAGGTGCGCTCCACCACATTGCGGGTTGCCCTGTGTGCTAAATTGTATTTCCGCTCTGCTGGTGTTGCAGGAGTTAGGTAGGGCGTCATCATGATCTGGCGTCACACTGCCATCAATGCACCATTGTAAAGAGGGGAAATACCTAGTAGATATCCTTCACCAAATTCCCCAGCTAGCAGTCTTGTGTGAATCCCGCTGTGGCGAAAGATGCACAAATCATGTGTGCTCCCTGGGTACCTGGCCACGAGATCAGTTATGATATAGGGACCCCTTGATAGCTCCCTGAGGCAAGTAGGTGCAGGGAGCATAGTACCTGCACCTGGGTGGGTATGCTATTGGTCCCGTGTGTTGTGCACTGCAGTATGGGTTGTAGCTCAGCTATCAGGTCAAGTATCATGGCTGAGTTCAACCTGTACTTCTCATATATTTCCTCTCATATATTTCCTCCTCAGTCTGGTCAAAAAGGGTAATGCGCACTCTGAAAATGTGCTCCTGTCTCCTCCTCCCTCTCCTCAAACCTGCCAAGATCCTCATTCTCCTGGCCATGACGTAAAGTGCAGCCATTGTGGAAAAGAGTCTGAGGCATTCTGGGCCTCTTTATATAGGTTGCACCTGGTTTCAATCCGTGGTAAATTGCATGTGCAAAAGGCCATTCTGTGAAAATTCGAAATTTGCGAAGTTTTGATGCATCGAATTGCGACATGGTTTTGCGTGTCGCCTTTAGCGTCTCGCAATTTCCGACGTGAAATACCGATTCTGTATTTGTGAGTAACTATTCCGACTCGCAATTTTCGAAATGCTAATAGCGATTCGGTATTTCATGTTGCAAATTGCGAGACGCTAAATGCGACACGCAAAACCATGTTGCTTCGCAAAAAATCTAAATTTTTGCGATTCCTTGTTTTTGGCCTCCGAATGCCTTCCATGCATCGCAGACCACATTTTTGCATTCGCAAACGGCCAAATTCTGCGATTCGCACCGTTTGCGAATGCAAAATCGTTTGATACATCTAGCTCATTATGCTGGAGAAACAGGAGGCAAAATTTGGGGTTGCTCTGGTGTGATTGTGTTAAACTTGTGCCATGACATGCCCATGCCTTTGTTTTGGCGTAATGCAAAGCTCCTTTCTAGTGCTGCAACGCAGTACAATTCAATGATTTTCCACTACTTAGCTTTTTATGGTGCGACTAAAGACATTTGATGGATTTAGTGGTGGCTTCTAGGCCACCCACTCTTTAAGTGTCTGAGATCCCACTGAGCTCTCCAGACCTCATTTATTTTTTTCTCTTTTCTTATCTAAAAGTGCAACGTTATGTTAACAATAAAACAGAGGTTTCTTGGCACTCAAAATTGCAAACATAATTCCAACCCCCGACATAGCAGCTTGAGCGGGGGTGAGTGTCACTGGGTAGTACTGATGAAAAGACAAATTGGCAGAGAAAAAGAAGCAAAGCTAGATGGATAAAGGGGTCAATAGATGGAGAGACTAAAGGAAGGAGGAAGGACAGAAGGGTTGGTGGACAAAAACAATATAATGCGAAAAAGGAATGAAAGAAAAAAGATAGAAAAGTACAGCAGGATGGACAGACACGAAGACAGAAGGACAAAAGACTGGAAGAAGGGGGGAGAGAAAGCAGGAATTTCAGGATTCCCTCGGAAAGAACAATCTGCCAAAGGACTGGTGGGCTAACTTGTTTAGTGTCATTTGCATTTGGGATTTGTTCTAGTGAGTACCTTGCACGACTCAAAGTGAAAACATGAATACTGAGATGTAGAGGGTCTTGGTGTGTAAAAAGGTTAAGATTGAAGTTATCAAATGTAATAAAGTATGCAAGTACATACAAAAAGAATTCCAGCGTTTAGCAGACACTGGCCATTTTACAAATGGTGCCCCGAGGGCGCAAAGACTGTGGCAGCAGCATCAAGAGCCCTAGAGAAGAAAAGGTTGTTCTGGTGGAGAAGAACATTTTGTTGGCTCATGAGGTGTGTCAGAAAGAATTGGACTTGAAGGCAAAGCAGTTGACAGAATTCAGTGATGATGGTGGCAGCGAAAATGGAGTCCCTCAGGGAGGTAAACGGGTCAACATTACCAAAGCCATGTGCCTAGCTTTGCAGTAGAGAATAATATTGACAAATTATTTGTGGCCTATGAGGTGACCTTGGAGATGCACAGAGTCTCAGAGGAGGTTTGGATTGGTGGGGCTAGTCTCTGGAAGTACATGCCAATGATAGGGAGATGTACCTTGCTGGCCCTAGGGAGAGCCGAAAGAAGGAAGCAAGATCTCATTGTCAATTTGGTCTGACACCAGAGAAATACCACTTAAAGTTCATGGATAGCCTGAAGCTATCTAACCAGTTCTAGGTTGATTGTGTGTACTACTCATGTAAGGCATTAGATGGCTGGGTGAAAGGCAGCAGGGTGAGTGATTATGGTGGACCATACAATTCATTCATGAGACAGCATATGTTACAGAGTTGTACCAACACCTAGTTGATTCTAACATTTCTGTGCTCAGAGAGCATGGGGAGGAATCTTACCTCTGGATCTGTAGCAGAGTGTCAAAGAAGGTGCCTGGGGTGACCGTCAGAAGATTAGGGAGGGTACCCACCGAAAGAAGGAGGGAGAGACATGAGAAACTAAAAGGAACTCTTTGAGGACCTCAAAAGAGTTTTCAGGGTAAATAGTCCAAATCCAATCCTGAGCAGAAGGGTGGGTTTAATGGAAAGACATTTTCAGGCTACTTCAAGCCCAACTGCAATGAATGTTACAATATGGGCAGAGAAACGGGAATGCCATCTGTCACCACAGTAAGCAGCACCCACTGGTGGGCCTACCCTGGGAATTGTCAATGTAGTGCTGGGGGAGGAAGTTGCCCCAGCCTAAGTTTCAGATGCCTGACAGTACTAAAATGTATAAGAAGTGTATTAACATCAATAGACAGAGAGCAGAGGCCCCGAGAGACAGAGGAGACAGCATGACTACCGTTAGGTGCTATTCGGTGTCCTCAGAGCAGGTAGGACCTGATGTAGTCCACCAGGCTGTCACAGCTGATAACCAGATAAGCCACTACCCAGTGGCTTTGGCTCCCTTTGAATCGGGGTGTCTCAGGTTCCTTAAAGGGAGCTGTGAGTACAGCCATGAATGTTGACTGTTAGGAAATGATCTTGAGTACACCATTTGAAAAGAGGTGGATCACAGGTCTCACTTTGAGATGTTGGGATTAACTGAGTGGGTGCTTATGACCACATTGTCTATGGCAGCCAAGAAGAAGAATCAGAAGGATCTGAATTGTGAAACAGTGGGTTAGGTGTCTGCCAAAAAGAAGAAGGGCAGGATGCACTGGAAACTGCTCTGGAAGCCCCCAAGGGCCAGGAGGAAGCTGAACCTGAGGGTGACTCTCTAGAGCCTACAGGGGAGGACAATGCTGCAGTGGGAGACCTACCAGAGCTGGCTGGATGGCAAGCTGAAAGAGTGCAAAGTGCAGAAGAAGTGCCCTACTCTTGAGGGCCTACAGTGATAGGCCCAAGCAAAAGGCAACGTCTCTGGTGATCACCTTATCTATTGGATGAAGGATCTCCTGTATCGTGTGCCTAAGGTCCTTGAGCCTGAGTCTGCGCATGTGTTGGTGGTGCTCAGTGCTACGTGACCTTCCTACTAAAACTGACTCATGATATTCCACCTGCAGGACATCTGGAGCAGGCCAGAACCTTTGCCCAACTGGTCAACCATATCTATTGGCCCCAAATGAGGACACACACAGATGCATTCTGCAGGTCCTGTAATACCTGCCTGCCTAGTAGCAAATGAGGGGTACAGTGTAAGGCTCCCCTGCTTCCATTCTATGAGGTGGGAACACCATCTGAAAGGGTGGATGTTAATACTGCTGGGCCTCTGGACCCCAAGACTGCCTTAGTCAGCAAGTTTATCCTGGACTTGTTGGACTATGCCTTAGGCAACAGGTTTATCATGGTCTTGTTGGGCTAGGCCACAAGGTACAGTGAGACCATAACCTGAGGTCAGTGACTGTGCCCCTGGTGGCCAGGTCACTGATGAAGAAATGTATCCATGTGGGTTTTCCCAAGAAGGTTGTGTCTGACATGGGCACCAACTTCATGTATGCCTATATGAAGTTCTTGTGGAAAGAGTGTGGGGTAACCTACAGGTTCTGCATGCCATACCACCCTAAGACCGCTGCGCTTGTTGAGAGACTCAACAACACCCTGAAAGGTATGATTAAGGACCGATCAGATGTCTTGAGATATATATATAACACCCACTTACCATGCCTCTTTGCTGACAGGGAAGTGTCTCAGAAGGGAGTAGAGCTCAGTCCCTTTGAACTTCTGTTCCGTCATCCTTTCAGAGAACCTCTCAGCCCTATAAAGGAGGGCTAGCAGCAAGCTCCCAAGAAGCCTACCCCCCAGGATGTAGTGAGCTACATGTTGGTTCTCAGATGAAGCGCTTGTGGAAAGAGGACATGGAGAATCTGGAAGGCAGTCAGGAGGTAATGAAATACTGGTACAACCAGAAGGCCGTTTGGTGGAGTGTCAACCTAGCCAAAAGGAGTTTGTGATAAAGCCTGTGGAGCCCCTGGCCTTGAAGGACTGGTGGACAGGGTCCTATGAGGTAAATTCATAGAAAGGGGAGGTCTCCTACCTTGTGGAACCCCTTAAAGGTTCTGCAAGTAAACCTCCTTGACCTCCACTTTGAGAGGTCTAGAGCCACTATGCTCTTGGTGACAGATTGAAGTGAGGGGGAAGGGAAGATAGCAAACCTCTCCCAGACCTCATGTCTTCCAAAAAGCAAGACGGATCAGCGAATGGTATTATTATACCTCACACTGACTCCAGAATGGGAGAGAGAATGTTGCCAGCTGCTGGGAGGATTATCTCAACTTTTCTCACTAACACTGGGGTCACTGACTTGTATACCCATGATATCAAAATAGGGCACAACATGCCTGGCAAGAATAAGACCTACAGGCTGTCTGATAAACTAAGAGCCAGCATCAAGACTGAGGTTTTCAAGATGTTGGATTCAGAGGGTGATTGAGCCCTCCTTTAGTCCCTGGCCCAGTCCAGTGGCACTGCTACCCAAGCTGCCCATACAGGGCACCACCCTAGAACTAAGCTTCTGGCGGGATTACAGGAGTCCCAATTTAGTCACCAAGACTGACGCTCACCCTATCCCCGGAGCTAATGAGCTTATTGATCAGTTAGAGGCTGCAAAGTTACTGAGTGTTTGATATGACATCAAGATACTGGCATATTACCCTAAGAAGGTCAAGGAGAGCTTTCCGTTGCTGAACCCATTTTTGTTGGTCATAGGACTCTGCAGACTTTACTCCTGCTAACCAGTGGTAAAGTGATGTGCTCTCCTTTTGAAACTGTTAAAATTGGTATACGCCTGATTAGAACATTTCATTTACAGTCCCTAGCATATGGTACTATATGTACTTACGGCCTAAAAAAACCTTCAGTGGGCTGCAGTACTCATTTTGCCATCCACTAAATTAGCACTGTGAAACATTTTCTCCAGGCCTGACAATGCTGCCTGGGGGCCTGATTTGCAAAGGTAAACTTACACTTTAATGTGCGTTTACAATTGTCTGCTACCCACAAAGAGATTAACAAGTAATATCTTTGCGAGTTTGGAGGCTCTGCACATAAAAAGATAGGTCTTATGTGTCAAGACTTCACACTCGTAAAAATACTACTTCTAAATCCATTTGTGAGTAGCAAACAATCATAAACACAAACGTTTATTTTTACCTTTGTGAATCAAGCACAAAGTGTGCAGTTTTGAACTGCAATTTTGACCAGTCAAAATAACCCTTTTGACAGGCCTAAGCTTCCTTTTTAATATTAATAAGATACCCCTAACATGCGCCTTAAAAATCACATATGGCAGGGTGCACTGTACTTGATAGTAGGACATGTATATTTAATGCTTTACATATCCTGGCAGTGAAAAAGCTCCAAAGTTGTTTTTCACTGTGGCAAGATTGGCTCTCCCATAGGTTAACACCGGAATACTCCATTACATTTAGTAAGGTCTAAATTCAGTTTGAAAGTAGGTTGAAAAATATTTCAATGGCTCATTTTAATAGAAATTTCAAACCACACTTAATAGTCAAGTCAGGTTTTCGATTACTATTTTGGAACAGGCAATTTTAGAAAGCTGTCATTTTCCTGCCTAAAGACAAGAGGCTTTCCTGCTAGTGTCCACCTGATACCTGTTCCCTGATGACTCTCCTGTGGTGAGATGCATATTGCTCCCAGAGGGTAGACAAAGAGCTCTGGTAATGCATTTTTTGACTAATATCCTAGCTGGTAGTAGGTGTCAGTAGTGGGAGAGGTGTGAAGACTCTAAATAGTCCCTAATTACCCCATTTCTAATAAAGGATCACAGTGTAGATTGTGTTCCTCTTTTAGAGATTCCAGGGTGCCACTAGCATGTTGGCAGTCATGTATTTGATTGCATTTTTAAAACTGAGCATAACTGTAATGTTTGAATTGCTAAATATGTTAAGAGCTGCCAATTTTATACAATGATTATGAGAAAGTATGTTTGCCATTCTTGGATGCATTAGTGATTTTTTATACAAGCGGTACAGCATTAAAAAGTTTGAATACCCTTAAACTAAGTGGTACCTGATTGTTCACCCATGTCCTAGCTGGAAGTAGGTGTCAGTGGGTGGTGGGCACAGGGATTAGCGGGTTCCATAGAACCCCTGAAATGCTCCCATTTCCTATAAATGATAACTAGCATATTAGCAATCATGTAATTGGTTATTGTGAAAAGTATAACTGAACAAAAATGTAATGTTTGAAATCCTAAATATGGTCAGACTTACAATTGTATATACTAATAATTATGAGAAAATATGGTTTTTATTCTGTATGCCCAATGCCTTTTTACATGAATGTGAAGGAGGGGTGATCATTAAAAATATTGAAGACTATTGGTATGATGTCAGATTTGTTTTGTTTGCTTCCTTTACTTAGCATGCAGTGGAATGTAAGGTGGCTCTATTAGGTGCTGCATAGGATTTGGGTAGACCATCTAGCAAGGCACTACATCCTTTGAGTTATGGCAAAACTAGAGCTTGAACCATTGTTCTGATGTCTGTTGGTGGCATAGTGGTCCTGAGCTTCCTCAGGAGGTAGGGTTGAAAATAGGCAATTATGATCAGTTTCCATAAGTGGGGTTGCATCATTATTTTCTAGTCAATGAGAAAACCTAGTAATTTTGTTGAAGTTACCAATCTCTACATGGGAGTGTGAAGCCAGGACTATACTCGTGGCATGTAGGGGTTGCGGGGCATTCTCTTCAATAGAGGAGGAGAAGCTGTATTTTAGCTGGGTTTAGTTTAAAAAAGACCATGTTCATTCATGCTGCTGGTTTTACCAGGAAGGAACTCTAGAGACATAAGGCCTCATTATGTGTTTGGCGGGCAGCGGAGGCCATCCACCAAACACATTGGGCCAGAAAACCGGTACTCCGGTTTTCCACCCACCGGGCCCATTACTTGTCTCCTGTTGGGCAAGCGGGTGGAAACAGCATTTCCGCCCACCGGCCCAGTGGGACACACACCACAACATTTATGCCGGCTAGTATTCGAACCAGCTGCAATGTTGCTGTGTGTCAGGTGCGACACCACCCATCGCGCTTTTCACTGCCTGTAATTCGGTGAGACCGCCATGCAAAGGCTGGTGGAATGGGGGCTTGTAATCTCCAGGGCAGTGCTGCTTGCAGCGCTGCCCTGGCAGATTGAGACCGCTGGCATCGCCAGGTCGTCGGCTGGCGGCAACCTGGCAGTATCAGTGGTCTGACCGTGGCGGCTCTGCCACAGTCGGGATGTGGCGGTCAAACAGCCACTTGCGTGGCAGTCTAACTGCCACCACGGCCCTGGCAGTCCTGGGACCGTCAGGGTCGAAATGAGGCCATCAGTGTTTGATGAGTTTGAGATTTTTCAACTGAAGGTGGGTATCATCTGCATACTGATGGATGTCTATGACCTTTTCCCTGACCACAGCACTCAGATGTTCCCTTTATAGGTTGAATAATTAGAAAGGTAATATATAACCCTAGGTGACCCCAAATAGATCTAAATGAACCCTTTTGAACAAAATGAGTGCTTGAAAACATGAAAGAGGAAAACTATTTAAGCACCTATCCTTTAATTCCCACATTTCACACACTAAACCAACAAAGTTTAGTGTGTGAAATGCGGAAGACAGGTCGAGCATGACCAGGAGACATTAGTAGCTTTCTTCCAAAGTTCCAAGTATGTCATCCATAATTGTGAGAGTAGCAGTTTCTGTGATGCATTTAGGAAAACACCTGAAATATTTAGGTTATTTTTAGATGGCAGTGTGTGAATTGAAAGAGCTTGTCATTTGTTTTCCAGAAAAGGATAATTTGTATACTGGTCTAAGGTTTTGGAAGTTGAGAGGCTCAAGATTGGGTTTCTTCAGTAAAGGAGTAATGTGGCCTAATTTCAGTGTGGAAAGGAATGATCCCTTTATGATTGATGAACTGACAATTTTGAATATTATAAGGTAAACGTCTTAATGCGTACTTCTATTCAGCTGCCTAGTTTGGGATCCTCAATATATGCTGACAATTTAGATTCAGATATGATTTTCAATGACTATTGCAGGTCGAGATTGGAAACTGATGGTCATTTGATGATGGATCTTTGTAAATTTTAAAGCTCAGCTAAATTTCAGACTATTTGTTTAGCTTTTATGTACGTTGGAGATTTTGTTTTTGAAAAAATGTGCATTCTGGTTGGGATGCTTAAAGACATAGGGATCTTAGGTTTTCAGGCTGCGTTCATACAAAGTTTGATGGTTTTAAAGAGTACCAGTAGACGGTAGGTTGCTTTATTGATGTGTTCTTTGAAATACTTTGTTTTGGCCTTAGTAGTTAAGTTTTTATCAATTGTTCTCTGAAGTTTTAAGGTTTGCAGAGATTCTGCAGTTGGTAACTGTTTACATATTTTTTCACATCTTCTTGCTTTTCTTTTACTTAATTGAAATTCATGGGTGTACCAAGTACTAGAGGTTAGGGTGTACATGCTGTTAGTGTGCTTCTGATGTTCACTGTCACATTTACATTATAGTTCAAAAGATCTTCTGTACATTGAAGGATAATTAGGTTCAGATTATGGTTTGCATGGTTATAGGTAGCTCTGAATGGAAGATGGTCTTTGTGTGCCTTCTGGATATCTTCTTCTTTTTAGCTTGACTATTTACATGGAAATTGGAAGAGGTTGTTAAAGAGTAATGGGTCATTTGATCAGTCCAGCTTAATAGCTTTTTCTATGTTTATAGTATCCAGGGAGCACTGATCAGGTCTGCAGTATTGCCCTTGCTGTGAGTTTAGAGAAGGTAAGCTGACTGAAACAGTGTAGAGACCAGACTTCTGAAAGTCTAGAGGTGGGAGTGAATTATATTGCTGTTCCAAGAAATGTTAAATCTACTTCAGATATGTATTGTTTGAGTGTGCCACTAGAAGAAAGGTTCGGAGATCTTTGAAGTTATCTCGTGAAATAGATTAATTTCCTGGTGGGTGGTAGATTATGTGTAAGCAGATAGTTCTGTTCTGTTTAAGACTGATTCCACTGACATCAGTTCATTGGAGGGGAAGGAGGGTGAGTACACAACTACACAGGACAATTTATTTTTATGAATGGTGTCCAGTCCTCCTCCAATTTCATAGTTGTAAGGAGATGGATGCCAAATGAAAGTGAAGTGGAGTTGGAGAACTACTTTTCTCTGATAAAGAGTACGTCTAAGATGTGTAATGTAATAAAGTCACAATCTCTGCTGCACATGCTAGGGCTCATCTAGGACTGATTATGGTGGATTGAAATTTGAGCTTTGTATAAATGTAGCAAACTGTGTTAAGGAGCTAGTAATTTGTAGTAGGGTCCTCTTATGAAAGCCTTACCAAGGGTTTGCAAGAGTTCTCGGGGTGTGAGATTGCAGCCGGGAACATAGGACATGATGAACAGGAAAAGGAGAAGAATATCTCTGCTCAGGGTGAGAGAGATAACAAGTGAAGCAGATGGGCAGCTGTGAATCAGAAAGGGTGGCTGAAAACCCAGACAAATTGAATTACAACAGAGAGGAAAGCGAGGATAGAACTATTTAGGAGAACTAGACCTTGCTTGCTGATCAGCTGGCAGTAGTTAGGATTACAAGTAGTATAAATGGGCTAGAGGAATTTGAGTGATAAGGGGCATTATATCAGAGTTTCTGATCAACTCAAGGATAACAAACTCAGAGGTGGGGCACAGAAACTTGCAGGGGACAGAGAAAGATCCAAGGTATAAACTAATGAGGAGGGATATAAAAGTGTGGTATTAAGTAGCTATTTGATTTTTGTAGAGTGCTGCAAAATAATTTTCAAACGTTTTAAAAGAAGTGTGCAACACTTGTCTGCTCTACATCTAGTCTAAGTGATTCCGCCAAACTGGCCCCAGGACACTACATTACTTAATTTGCATAATAAGGAATCAAAGAAGCAATGTGACCCAAGCTGAGAGAACTGAGGCCCATATTTAAGAAAAAGTGGCGTATCAGAGTGGATGCGCCACTTTTTCTGCACCCCCTACTGGCACCTAACGACACCATGGTTGTGCCATATTTATAATAAGGCGTATCATGGTGGTCGTTAGCACAATAGTGTCAACATTTTTTACGCTATTGTGGGGCTTTGCTACACTAGCTTAAAAAATGTTGACGCTAGTGTAGCAAAGTTCAAGGAGGCCCATAGGTTCCTATGGGAGCGTAATTTTAACGCCTACTCTGAGCAGGCATTACAAAAAGATGCCAAAGATGGTGCAGTGAAATCTGTTAAATTTCACTGCAGCATTTTTGAGGGCCTCCTATCACTGGAACGCTCCCCCTTGCATACAATATGCCTGGTGCAGGCAATAATGTGGTGCAAGGGTTTACAAAGTGGTGCAAGGCAGGCATTGGCATTGGCATGCATGCGCTACTCTGTTAATATGGTGCATGGAAAAAGCCACTTTAGTGTCGCCTTAGTGTAAAAAAATGATGCTATAGCGGCTCTAAGGTGGCGCTAGGGGCTCTTAAAGATTCCCCTGACAAAGCTCTGCTGTTGAGAAGTACTTGTGCTGCAACAGCTAAAGAGCACTGTGAACAGCTGGTCAAAGTTTCATGCCTCAGAGTTTCTCCACCATATTAGGATGATGATTTAAAACGTTTGCAGACTGTCAACTGAAATCTTCATGTTCACAGTTACCTCTCTGTTTTTCCTCCTTTTTTGAAAGATGAAGTAAATACCTTGAAACTGATATTCAGTACTTTGTGCAAGTCCTGACAGTGGTTGTGAGTGTTTGCCATGTTAGGCTTTAAGATCCTTCAGTAGAAGTGTTTTCTTTATTACAGTTGTCTTGGTCTACAGTACACAACGCTGGACCATCAGCACAACCAATTTCATCATGTTCACCTCTTAATTGGCCAAACCTCCAAACTCAGCATTCAGACCTTCAAAAAGTATAATGTTTATATAAAGGAAGTATAACACGTTAAAAAAAATGTAGCACACTACAGTCTGCACATGCAGCCTGCTCTGAAAAGCTGGTATGTTTCCTCCACGGTCAGGATGCAGAGAGCTGCTGGCTGCAGGTCTCCATCTCCTGTGTCCCCGAGATACCTAACATCATGTGGCTTTGGAAAAGTCCTGCAGCTCCCTTCTCCAGTCATCTGCTGCTGCCTGACACCCAAGTCTGAAGGTGATCCTTAGAGATACAGCATGCAGCCACGAAATTGGAAGACAGGAGCATGGCTGTTGTCTTGTATTGGAGATTGGTGGACATTGGCAGTACCAAAAATGTGGAATTGCTATGTGTATGTGGTGGCTGGTGATCTTTAAAAGTGGAGTGGCACAGATATCTATAGTGAAATGTACTGGGCAAATTTTCTCTACAGGTCATGAGAAAGATAAAATGATGAACATTTAATGGGCTAAATTGTGAATATTGCAAGACAATTTCCACAAATTCATGCTAGAAATCCAGAGTGTCTGCAGTGACACTGGCAAAATACCCTAATATTTTAATGGTGTGTTAGCCAGAACGGGCCATCCCCATTGTATAACCTCCCCAAAATAACATTGAAGAATTTTGGAAAACAGTATATTTTTCAGCAAAGTTTGGCTAATGGCTAAGGTGTTAGAGAAAGTTAAAAAATCTGAATATGTAATTGTCCTTCATCTATCAATTTTTTAAATGTATATAGCATCCTTCTTCACTTCCACTTCCCACACCCTTTAATTTTTCTACCATGCTCTTCCCATATAGGTTGTCAGTTTTTCATTTTTTACATTTTTACTTGAAATTTGAAGAGTTGTGGGCAAAAATCCAACTTATCATAATGGAAAAAAGCAATCCCATCTGCACCAATCTGCTTCTGGACGAGACCAGCACCAGGACCCCTAGTTCTCTCCCCACCCACCACTACCCTGCTGTGCTCCTCCAGGCTCTCAACACCAGCTACTGCCCATCGCACTGCTGCCACACTGCACCACACAACATGGAAGGAATGTTCACATGTACCTCATGCAAGATCTCAAGCACTCTTCCATACCCTACACCCACTGCTCCAGCATCAACAGCACGCAGCACCTTGCTTGCTCCCACTCACAAAAACAGCTACCCGCTCACACCAACCAAACACTACCCACACACCATGCCATACTCGGATGCATACTCCTCAACACCTGCTCATTCATCAAACATACTTATAAACCACAGAGGGTAACCCAAAGAACCCGATCGGGCTGGGTAGAAGATAATCATTACATACAACAATGCCCTGACGGGAAAAGATCGACAAATTATTTATATATCATAAAACAACATAGGTGAAAACAAAAAAACTATTTATTCATATAAATATATATATTCATTTATTTACTTATACATAAATATCAATTTAATATATTTATCCTATATGGACAACCCATCTAGTAAAACAACACACCAAAGGACAGATAGTGTGAAAAAGAAAAGTGCTTGTGATAGATAGAGAGAAGAATAATACATATTCCAATGAATCAAAAACCTATATAAAAACATTAAAAACAGTCGGTTGGTTCTTTTCTGTTTGCTGCATTAACTCCATTCCAAATCCTCAGAGAGTCTAAATCAATTCCTTTTAATCCTCCAAAGATCCTCTGCAGAAACCAATCCAGTCTATGATATATCCATCGATGTTTCGACCCCTCTATACCTTGGGCCAAATCCCAGCTCCACAATGGGTCTTCTTCAGGACTAATACAATGGGAGTCCCTTAAATATATCCTCAGACTTCTTCACTTCTTTTACTTGTCTATTTAGGAGATCATATCTGATTTTAAAATATCATTCCTCCTCATATACCAGGTCACCAATCAATTCCAATGCTCTCTTCATTCACGTGTGAGCCTTCAGAAGACTGAGCGTTCACAAAGCTTTGTGAACGATCAGTCTTCTGAAGGCTCCACGTGAATGAAGAGTGCATTGGAATTGATTGGTGTTTTAAGATATATAAATAATTTGTCGATCTTTCCCCGTCAGGGCATTGTTGTATGTAATGATTAACTCATCAAACATGCCACAAAGATATAGGATCTACTGCACAACTGCGCTCCGTGCACGATATTCCTCAGGGAAACTTGGTTAAACTCAACCCCTGCATTGGACATCGCTACAGCCATCCCCATCAGCTATCGCCAAGTAAGACTGTCAGCACAAGCCCAGACATCACAGCCAGTTTTCCTCTGGGCAGAATCCTCATATATAGGCAAGACCGTGCATCACAGCCAGTTTGTCCCTGGGCAGAACCCTCTTTTATAGGCAAGACTCTGCATCTACATCCTCCTCAGAGAACTCAACTTTCACCAAAAGACTTCACCGACCCAAACTCTGCAGCTGTTCTATAAATACTCCGAAACCTTGGTATCACCCAGCACACTACTGAAACCACCCACACCATGCCATACTCGGATGCATACTCCTCAACACCTGCTCACTCATTAAACATGCCACAAAGATATAGGACCTACTACACAACTGCGCTCCGGGTCTGATATTCCTCAGGGAAACTTGGTTAAACTCAACCCCTGCATTGGACATCGCTACAGCCATCCCCATCAGCTATAAGATCGCCAAGTAAGACTGTCAGCACAAGCCCAGACATCACAGCCAGTTTGTCTGTGGGCAGAATCCTCTTTTATAGGCAAGACTCTGCATCACAGCCAGTTTGTCCCTGGGCAGAATCCTCTTTTATAGGCAAGACTCTGCATCTACATCCTCCTCAGAGAACTCAACTTTCGCCAAAAGACTTCACCGACCCAAACTCTGCAGCTGTTATAGAAATCCTCAGAAACCTTGATATCACCCAGCACACTACCGAAACCACCCACACTGACGGACACCTATTAAACCCAATGTTCTCCCCATCAGCAATATCACAGTCAACAAGCCAGCAACTATAGCCTGAACAGATCTCTCCCTCATCGGTTTCAGCATACTCATCCCACACCAGCTCAGACTTACCACAAGCGGAACTGCCTGCTTGAGCTGGAAAATTATCATAGAGGAGGAGTGGGCTTCTGCTCTCTCCGCACACCGGCCTGAGCGCTCAACCAACTTGGCGATAGCCATCAAGAACCTCAACAGCTGAATCACCTCATGTACCAGTTGGTACACAGAGAATCAGGTAACTGAGGCAAAAGGAGCCCAAATGGAGAACAAGTCAACACACCACAGATCAAATCAACCCTAGTATGCTAACACCAACAAATATGAAACACCAAGCGCACAGCTCTTGCAGATCACATCGACTGCGGCACTTACAGCAACAAGGAAATTGCCATTATCAAAGATTTCACTGTGCCTCCTGCCACCTCCAGCAACATCTTTAACAAAAGTACCTTCATATAAAGCAACCTCAACCTTAAACCAGACCTTGTGACCATTGAAACTCAACTTTCCATCATTGCCAAAGAACAAACCCTGACCTTCTGGCCCTCTGTCGCCACCATCGAAATTGCTGCTGACATGTAGATCATCCACTTGGGTGGGGCCCTTATGACTCTTGCCCTCAACACACTTTCACCAAAGGACTCCTACTAATCAACAAAGCACTGCCATCATTCCTCAATGTCTCTGTTGATTCAGCCACATTACCAGACCCCATGGAAATGTACCACCAACACGCCCCTGCTCAAGAAACCATCCACTGACCCACCTATGCTTTCCAACTACTGACTCATCTCCCACCAACCATACTTTGCAAAGGTCTCAGAGAAACTAAGCAACAGCCAGCTCCACAATTCCACCCAGTCCTGATTCAGGCCCCACCGCAGTACAGAAACAGCACTCATCACTGCCACAGGCCTAACCTTCACATGATGCTTGATAGAGGAGACACAGCAACTCTCATACTCCTGAATCTCTTTGCAGCATTTAACACACCCCATACTCACCAGGTGCCTGCACAAGATTGGCATCCATGGACCCACTATCCGCTGATTTATTCGTTCTTAATGGATAGAGCACAAGCTGTCAGCCTGGCACCTTAGTCTTCTGAAACCCACAAACTTATCTGTGGAGTGCTTCAAGGTTCATGGCTCAGCCCCTCCTAGTCCAATACGTACATTATACCTCTGGCCCATGTCATCCACATACATGACATCAATATCCTTTCCCGTGCTGATGACACATGACTCCTGCTCTTCCTCTTGAACAAGACCCCAATACAAGAAACAATTTCACCACCTGTATGACCAAAGTCTCTAGCTAGATGAAAGGCAACTGTATCAAGCTCAACACTGACAAGACAGAAGTAGTGATCTTCATCAAGAACACATCACTATGGGACTCCAACTGGTGGCAGGCCAAACTCGGACCCACACCAAGCACCCACACCAAGAAGCTTAGAATAATCATCAGTGGCATACTGGACATGACAGCACAAGTAAATGTCATCACTGTATTCTGCTTCCACACCCTGAAGGTGCTAAAGAAAATCTTCATATGGCTTCCAAGCAACACTAGAAAAACTGTTACTCACACCCAGTGGAGTCCGCTGCAAATCTCAACAGAGGGGCAGGTTTTAAGGGGGTTAAATAAAATAATATTTAAAAAAACATACCTGTTGCTGGCCACCTCAATCCATTTCCCTCTATGGTGTTGGTGTCCCAGCAGTCCTTGGGACACCAGCACAGGCTACTCAGGCAATCCTGGTGCTGCTCTCATGCTATACCTAGCATGAGAGGCGTGTCAGGATTGGTCTGAACAGTTTGGTCTGCCACTCACACAGTGCAGTGGGGTCTGAGCAGTTTCTCCAACCCGGCTGTGTTGCATAGCCAGGTTTGCAAAACCTAAGTTAGCATGTCAGTTTGGCCAGCCTAATACGGCTAGCCAATATGACATGCGCACTTAGTGCTCTGACTTCACTCTCCTCCTCCCTCCCCCCATGGACCAACCCCACCCCTCCCTGCACATGCAGCAGCTGAAAAATGTAAAAATATTAAAATTTTGCTTTATTTTTTAGCTGCTGGCTCAGCCAGTGAAGGGATACTCTTTCACCATTGCGAAGGAGCAGCCCCTGCTCACACCCTAGGTACCGGTAAGTTGGACTATGGGACACCATCTATGTTGGGATCACCAAGCAACTCACTAGTAGACTACAAACCATCCAGAACTCAACAGCCAGACTCATTCTCAACCTCCCACACAGAATTCACATAAAACCACAACTTAGGGAGCTCCAATGGCTTCCAACATACAAATCGGCTCATTTCAAACTCTTCACACACACACACTCAAGGCACAACACAACTTAGGCCCCAACTACCTAAACAGTTTCATCTCCTTCCACCAACCACCCGGACACCTCCACTCTGCAGGACTCCTGCTTGCACACATCCCACACAAACAAGGAACCAGAATAGAAGAAAGAGCATTTTCTTATGTTGCTCATAAAGCATGGAAAGCCGCCCCAAAAGCAAATCCTCTCTTCTTCAATTCCACAAGAAGCTGCATACCTGGCTTTTCCTGATCTACCACTAGCAGGGTTAGCACACACACCTCCTCAGTTTCAGGATTCCCATGCAGGTGATAGTGCTTGTTACAAATTCACATAACATAACAACATGTAACATCTCTATATAGATAAATACAGACACATACACAAATATCACACAGTGGTGTCACCACTGTAGTTACACGTAGGTCAAATTTTCCAAAGGAAGAGTGATTATTGTTTTGTTAATAACTTTTAAACTGTTTGACAGATCTTCGGAAAATCTACCAAACAAAAGGTTCACCCACATAAACTCCTTCATGGAAAGTTTTGGAGTGATCCATTAAAGAGGACCCGAGAAAAAGGGGTCCCTGAACATAGTTGTTAACTTCCATAGGAAATTTTGGGAAGCAATGGATAAATAACAGCTGAAAGGAATTACACCATATTTGGCAGAAAGTTAGAACTTTACTCGGAAGGTTTGCTTTTAAATATTTAGTGTAAATGTTTCAGCCATTTTTGAGAAGTTGCGTTTAAAGGGGTGCTTGTAGTGGTCATGAAATGTTGCAGCTATCATTACAGGAAACAGGAATTCAGCATAGCGAAAGTTAGCCCAGCACCATGCCGCACATGGCTGAAAGTCATGAGCAGCGGCCCATTGAATGCAAGAAGGGGAATTGGTGAAGGGCCAAGCCAAAGACCAGGCCATGCAGCCAACCGCCCACTGTGCACAGATGAGGACCGAGCAAAGCCGGGGGTCGGCTACACTCAGGTAAATTGGTGTAGGGCTTGGTCACAGGCTAATCCCATGCTGCAACTGCTCTTCTTTGCTGCCCCTATTCCCTCCTTCTTGCACTAAAGGAATTTGTGATTAAATAGGTGCTCAGGGATAGCTAAAAAAGGGTTAAAAAAATAGGAATATCTGAATGGTTAGACCTGCTGGATTCCCACTGTACCAGAAATGAATAAATGGAGCAATCTGGGCGGCCAAAAGAGATTTGTCTCCCACCAGCCATCTTGCTCCCAAGGAGTGAGAGATCTGATTGGCTGACCTCAAAATCAACAAAAATGTTGAGGCCACCATTACAGGGACTCTGCCCTTGTGTCCTGAAGTTAATTTAAAAAACACATGTAAGGGGACAGGGTAAGGATAACCCGAGGCCCTGACACTTCTGGCTGAGACCCAGAGGGTTCCAATGGGCCAAAAATGAAAAAACAAATGCATGCAGCAGGAACCAGCATGGCCCTCTTGTGAGGTACAGTGGTACTCCCACGGGAGCTGTAACACAGCACTGTCCAAGCTTCACTGCATGAATTTTGCATGGTCCTGCTGTACCATGTAGGAGACATGTGGTCCCAATACCATGTCAGTACCACGGTAGCATGAAAAACATTAGAAAAAATAATAAATGGCAAAATATGGGGTGAGGGTCCCTTGTGTCAATGCCCCTGTGGTACCACTGTCCTCCATTGTTAACCATAACCCTTTCCCCCTATTCTTGGAGGGGGCAGGGTAAGGACATTATGTTTTGGTCTTAGTTTGATACAGCCAAAAGCTGTGCTCAGTGGGGGAGTAGGATGAACGTTATTAAAAACAACTAGAAATTCCGTGAAAAAATGAAAGGTTAAAGTGACGTTATAATTAGTTATGTTGAAAAGATCCCACTTTAGGTTAAAATAACTCTATAAAGTCACAGAAAAAAAACAAAAGTTAAATTTAGGTTACAGTTAGGTGTGATAATTAGATCTTACCTTACATTAGAAAACCTCAGAAACTCACTGGAAAAAACAATGTTATAGTTAAATGTGGTATTAAAGTTTCAACTTAAGTAACCCACATCCCCCAGAAATCAACTGGAAAAACAAAGGTTAAAGTGAGATAATTGTTAGGTGTTGAATTAAGGTAAAAACTAATGTTTTAAAAACAAAGAACACTGAAATTAATTAGTTATTGTTTATTGAGCTAACTATAACTTGCTTCCCCTTCCATGACCTGCTTATGATGTCACATATTGCAACAAACATAACGTGTTACAGGATGTCATTGGTGACATCATCGATGACACCATACTCATATACAGCATAGCGCTACTGAGTGTACATGTGTGGGTTCATAACAAAAAAATAGTGTAACCTTGGGAGGCAAACATGTGTGGTTCCCACAGCAATAGAATAATATATTAATAAACTATATCATCATAGGACCAATGAATCCAGACTATGGCTGTGTCTTTGGGACCGCATGTTACACACAAACTGAGTAGTAGGGAGCATAAACAGAAAAACACACTCCTGCAACAAGTAGAGATAGGAGCTCTATGATTGGATGTAAAAGAGCGGGAGGTACCGAACTACAACTCCCATAAACACTTGCAAGTATGCAGACAAAACCAGGGAATTTATTGGTGGTATTGCTTCCGAATCAGCAGTATAAACTAAAGTATAAAAGTGTGTATGCCAGAGATGGCTTGGTTTTCAGGTGGCTGCACGTTGTGTCAGCTGCTGTTTTCACATATTCTGTGTGTTTACGACATTAACCCCTTTGCTGCCAGGCCTTTTCCCCCTCAGGTGCCAGGCCTTTTTTTGGCTATTTGGGGCAGGGCGCGCTTAGGCCCTCATAACGTTTTGTCTACATAAGCTACCCACGCCAAATTTGCGTCCTTTTTTTCCAACATCCTAGGGATTCTAGAGGTACCCAGACTTTGTGGGTTTCCTGAGGGAGACCAAGAAATTAGCCGAAATACAGTTTTTTTTTGTGGTTTTTTTTAATATGGAAAAAAGGGCTGCAGAAGAAGGCTTGTGATTTTTTTCCCTGAAATTGGCATCAACAAAGGGTTTGCAGTGCTAAAATCACCTGCTTCCCAGCTTTCAGGAACAGGCAGACTTGAATCAGAAAACCCAATTTTTCAACACAATTTTGGCATTTTACTGGGACATACCCCATTTTTACGGTTTTTTGTGCCTTCAGCCTCCTTCCAGTCAGTGACAGAAATGGGTGTGAAACCAATGCTGGCTCCCAGAAACCTAAACATTTCTGCAAAGTAGACAAAATTCTGAATTCAGCAATGGGTAATTTGTGTAGATCCTACAAGGGTTTCCTACACAAAATAACAACTGAAATAAAAAAATATTGAAATTGAGGTGAAAAAAACAGCCATTTTTCTCTATGTTTTACTCTAAGTTTTTCCTGCGATGTCAGATTTTTTCTGGGATATATAGGGCTTGTAGGTTCATCAAGAACCCTAGGTACCCAGAGCCAATAAATGAGCTGCACCTTGCAGTGGGTTTTCATTTTATACCGGGTATACAGCAATTCATTTGCTGAAATATAAAGAGTCACAAATAGGTATAAAGAAAACCTTTGTATTTCCAAACTGGGCACAAGATAAGGTGTTGAGGAGCAGTGGTTATTTGCACATCTCTGAATTCTGGGGTGCCCATTCTAGCATGTGCATTACAGGGCATTTCTCAAATAGATGTCTTTTTTACACACAGTCTTATATTTGGAAGGAAAAAATGTAGAGAAAGACAAGGGGCAATAACACTTGTTTTGCGATTCTATGTTGCCCCAAATTTCCTTCCACCCAGCGTTCCCCCACATCTCCCGATAAAAATGGTACCTCATTTGTGTGGGTAGGCCTAGTGCCCGCGACAGGAAATGCCCTAAAACACAAAGTGGACACATCACATTTTCTCAAAGAAAACAAAGGTGTTTTTTGCAAAGTGCCTACCTGTGGATTTTGGCCTCTAGCTCATCGCCACCTAGGGAAACCTACCAAACCTGTGCATTTTTTAAAACTTGAGACCTAGGGGAATCCAAGACGGGGTGACTTGTCAGGCTCTCACCAGGTTCTGTTACCCAGAATCCTTTGCAAACCTCAAAATGTGACTAAAAAAATACTTTTTCCTCACATTTCGGTGACAGAAAGTTCTGGAATCTGAGAGGAGCCACAAATTTCCTTCCACCCAGCGTTCCCCCAAGTCTCCCGATAAAAACGGTACCTCACTTGTGTGGGTAGGCCTAGCTTCTGCAAAAGGAAATGCCCCAAAACACAATGTGGACACATCACATTTTTCCACAGAAAAAGAGCTGTTTTTTACAAACTGCCTACCTGTGGATTTTGGCCTCTAGCTCAGTCGGCACCTGCGGCATCCTAGAAAACCAGCACATTTTTGAAAACTAGACACCTAGGGGAATCCAAGATGGTGTGACTTGTGGGGCTCTGACCAGGTTCTGTTACCCAGAATCCTTTGCAAACCTCAAAATTTGGCCAAAAAAACACTTTTTCCTCTCATTTCGGTGACAGAAAGTTCTGGAATCTGAGAGGAGCCACAAATTTCCTTCCACACAGTGTTCCCCCAAGTCTCCCGATAACAATTGTACCTCACTTGTGGGGGTAGGCCTAGCGCCTGCGACAGGAAAAGCCCCAAAACACAACGTGGACACATCACATTTTCACAAAGAAAACAGAGCTGTTTTTTGCAAAGTGCCTACCTGTGGATTTTGGCTTCTAGCTCAGCCGCCACCTAGGGAACCCTACCAAACCTGTGCATTTTTTAAAACTAGACACCTAGGGGAATCCAAGGCGGGGTGACTTGTGGGGCTCTCACCAGGTTCTGTTACCCAGAATCCTTTGCAAACCTCAAAATGTGGCTAAAAAAACACTTTATCCTCACATTTCGGTGACAGAATTTTCTGGAATCTGAGAGGAGCCACAAATTTCCTTCCACCCAGTGTTCCCCCAAGTCTCCCGATAAAAATGGTACCTCACTTGCGTGGGTGGGCCAAGTGTTTGTGGCAGGGAAGAGCCAAAAACACGTTGAAATTGAGGGGGAACCAAAGTGGGTCCAAAAGGGCAGTTTGAAAAGAAACATTTTTAGGCTGACTAGTGCAGCAGAAATTTTATCGGTATAGATGAGACAATGCTGGGTGGTAGGAATTTTGTGGATTCCTGCAGATTCCGGAAGGTTCCATCACAAAAATGTGGGAAAAATGTGTGCTTTCCAGCAAAGTTGCTGGTTTGCTGGGCATTGTGGGTAAGGAAATGGTGCGGGGTGCATGTGTAGCACACCACCCTGGAATCAACTAGATCTTTAGTTTTCAGATGTGTCTAGGTCTTGTGGATTTTTCTACATGGCAGCTTCCCAAAGTAAAAAAAAAGTGTAGACCTCACCATTCCAAGTGGGACGATTTTGAGAGTTACCAAGCTCTCATGGCCCAAATGTAAAACAAAAACCAAAAATAATCAAATGTCCTCTTGCTTGCCATGGGATAAGATGTTTTAGTGTGCGGGGGACAGCTGAATGACTGTTAGCCCCTTCAGTTTGGGTGGGGGCATAACCAGGCCCATACTGGTTGGTAGCCACCACCCCACTATTTTCTTTTATTGTTTTTATTCCCTGGCATCTAGTAGACTGTCTGACCCCCTGGGGTGTGGATTGGGGGTAATTGCCCAATCTGCCCACTGGTGGGCAGAACAACTTTGGCCCCATTTATTTGGGGTGGGGCTATAGTCATACCCCCAACTTCTTATTTTGAAAATGAAATCTTCCGTGGTCTCTGGTGGGCTTTCTGCCCCCCTTTGGGGCAGATGGGCGTTCCAAAAATAGGCCCATCTGCCCCAAAGGGGGGCAGTTATGGCCAACAGTAATGTGCCCCCATGGGGAGCGACCCTTGCCCAAGGGGCTGCCCCCCAAAGCAAAACACACACATACACACACACCAATCCATGGTGTCTAGAGGTTTCTGCCCCCCTTGGGGGCAGATTGGCATAACACAAATAGGCCGATCTGTCCCCAGAGGGGGCAGAAATGGCCTAATAATAATTTCCCCCCCCCCGGAGATCCCCAAACATAAAAAAATAAACAAAAAAACTATTAATCCTGGTGTCTAGGGGTTTTGATCAGCCTAATAATTTTAGGCCGATCTGCCCCCGGGGGGGGGGGGGCAGAAATGGCATAAAAGTCATTTGCCCCCCTGGGGAGTGGCCCTTGCCCAAGGGGCCACTCCCCTTATGCGTAAGTCCCAAAAAAATACAAAAATACCTGGTGTCTAGTGGTTCGCAAGGCCGGCCTGCCCCCAGGGGGGCAGAAATGGCCTAATAATAATTTGTCCCCCACCGGGAGCGACCCTTGCCCAAGGTGTCGCTCCCCAAACATAAAAAATAAAAACAATCAATAAAATGATCCCTGGTGTCTAGTGGATTTCTGCCCCCTTGGGGGCAGAAATGGCCTAGAAATAATTTGCCCCCCGAGGAGCGGCCCTTGCCCAAGGGGCCGCTCCCCTTATTTCAAATAACAAAAAAAAAAAATCCCTGGAATCTAGTGGCATTTCTGCTGCCCGATCGCATCGTGATCGGGCAGCAGAAATGCTCAGCGAGACATGAAAGGAGAGGAAAGGCCTTTCCTCTCCTTTTATGCCTCTCCGCTCCCTCCACGTGATCGGAGGAGAAATGCTTTTGCATTACTCTTTCGATCTTCCAGCGCCGGGGGGAAGGCCTCTGAAGAGGAGCGAAAGCACGCTGACGTCATCAGACGCCACGGAGGGGTCACGGGGCGGGGGTGTAAGGGGAAGCGATTCCCCTTCCATCTCTGCCCAGGGGAGGGGTGTGCTCGGCCATCGGGGGGGAGCGGGCCCATAGCCCGACGAGGTGGTCTCGTCCTCGGCACGAGGACGAGACCACCTCGTCCGCGGCACCCAAGGGGTTAACAATGCCCTCTTCTGTTTTCATGCATGTTTGTTCTTAGGGGCGGATATTAAGAACTCACCCATGTGGAACTGCCATTGCCCTGGCTATTATTTCTTTTGGATTGGGGAAAAATCTGTAATTATGAATTATGGCGCAGACGCCATCATGCTGTGATAATATTGTTTACAAGAAACAAGACTGGTGCTTGCCAGGAATACATAAAGTCTATTATGCTCTATATGCATATTTGATACAGATGGTGATAAGCCATTGATAGAGTTGCAACACAGTGGAGTATGGTGAACAATAACCGCTGTCTATATAAAGAAATGCAATGTAAAGAATGAGAAAGCGCTATGAGGAAGAATATGTTTATTATTTGCCATTCTTAACAGGGGCATCTTGAGTACTTGGGGGCGGTTCTCCCCCTGCGAGGCAAGGCACCATTCTATTTTCGGTGGGTATCTGTTTTACTTAGGGAAGCTAAGAATAGGTTGGAAAGAGTCTTTAGTATATGAGTGACACTCTTACTACTGCAGCAACATATTGAAGAGGCGCATATAAACATAACTGAGCTGGCATGTTATCAATGCTACTCCTCTGAATCAAAGTTAAAGATTATTTTCTGTTACAGGTAATGGATAGTACAAGGGTATAGATTACTATTTGTCAGATGGTTTTTCGGAGTAATTGTTATATGTTCTTGCATTACAGGTCTCCATCCCTGCTGTTTGCTTCCCTTCCTTCCCTCACTTGTTCACCTTAAACTTCTCTGTTGTAATAGCAATCAGAATTGAGGCTGTCAAGAGTTAGACACTATTGAGCAACAAACCGACCCTGAGGGATATGATTGTGAGAGTGTTACACTGCATAAGGTTTCAAGATTCACAAATCCAACATGGGATTTGAATCCTGTTAAAAAATGGAGAAACAAGGGTACATTGTATTACTGCTGCACTTGGCCAAAAGCCACAACAGAATACCAAATTTACTACGGAGAAATCATCAGTCTTCAGATACAGTCAGCTGAAGCATGACATGGGGCCCTAGAATAGCATGTTGAAGTACCTGCAGGCTAGCTTCCACCTTGGAAGTAAGATACTATCAGAACAATTGTCAAAAAATTCTGAATCACAAATTGCAAGATGTTAATCAATTGTTCCCCTAACATGTTTGAGAGTTAAAGGAAAATGGGGGATCTCTATAAGAGGCAGATTAGGAAGAAGCAAAATGAGGCCCAGAGAAGTGGCTATTAGATCAGTTTCTGATTGGTACAGCTGCAGGTTTTCCACCAAATATACCATACCTGCACTTATTTGTTCACGTTTAGTAGAATTGACTCAAATCGCTGCATCAGTTGTTTTACTATCAGATAGAATTGGATGCTAATACTATGCTTTTGGGCACACAGAAACATACTGCACAGTACATTGGGAGGATCTTTAAACCATAACCTTGAATACAATTTTAAAAGTGTTTTCTACTAATTACTTTACAGCAGAACAAAAACGCAGCAGCCAGGGGTCACTGTTAGCTATCAGTTCATCCAAATGGACCATCAGATTTGAATTGCAGGACAAAATCATTCAACAATAATGTAAATGTGACTCTTTCCAGACTTTCACCCAGTCGCAGCTTGTGTTGGGGCAAGGTGGCGGGGTAGGTGGACGGTGGAAAAGGGAGGACGGGGGCAACAACATAAAAAACAAAACAAAAAAATTCCCGGTCTTCAGGCTCCACTGAAGGCACAGGCTCCGACCAATCGTAGCGCAGCATCAGGATTGCCCTGAGCGCCCTGGCTTTGCGCTCCCAGGCAGTCTGGGAGCCTGTGCCTGCTGTCTCCAACCCTGCAACACAGCTAGGATGGAGAGAACCAAGTGTGCATGTGAGTTGTGCCGTCCTGAGACTCCTGGCCAAACACATGCACACATAGGGGAATGCATACCACTCCCCTGCCTGCCCATCATCCCCATGGCCCCACCCCCTTGAAAAGTAAAATAATAAACATTGTTTATTATCGTTTTATTTTTCATTTTTTGCCAATGCTGCTGCTAGCGTTGGGGGGGAGAGCTAGGCCCCTCCGCCATAGCGGAGGAGCCACCACTGCTTTCATCACCATTAAAAGGGAATCTTCTTTTTGGCAAATGTTGGAAGTGACAATCTTTTGCATAGCATTTCCCCAAACTTTTGCTTCCTTTTGTTGAACCCCTTTTTTGTTGGCCATAAAACTTTACTCCCCGACTGTACGTCTCCTAGCCAATGGTAAAGTTCTTGTGTTCTCTCTTTTAAACATATATTGTTTAAAAATAACAAGGAAAAGTCTAGGCATCCAAGGGACCTGGCATTATGTAACAACAGTAGTCAGTGGTAGAGAAGAATAACATAGAATACCAAGCAAATCAAAGCAGTATTATTAATATACAATGTATACAGACCTCCCCTCCTCATTTATTGTATATTTCAAAGGATTTGCTGATGTAATTGTGATACAAACATTGTACATTTGTGTCACACGTATCACACATTTGCCTGAGCACTTTCTTCAGTTTATTCGTATCACGTTTTTTCACAGCACACTGCAGTACTTGTTTTTTGGAATTGTATGGACTAATGGATTGCTAAATATTGAACATATTATTTTAATTTGCATACATTGTTTGGTATTTTATGCTATTTTTCTATATCTATTGTTGTTTCATAATGACTCCCATTGAAACATGGTGAAATTGACATTCACATGATCAACACCATTAATTTACCTATAATTCCTTAGTGTATGGTACTATATGTAAGCAGGGACTGTAAATTAAATACTACCAATGGGCTGCAGCACTCATTGTGTAAGCCACTAAAGTAGCACTTGAACACGTGCCTGAGACCTAAGGCTTCCTTCTTAAATGATATAAATCACCCCTGAGGAAGGCCTTAAAAGCCCATAGGGCAGAGTCCATAGTATTTATAAAGTTGGACATGTATATTTAATGTTTGACTGTCCTGTCCTGGTAGTGAAAAATCTTCACAGTCATAGTAATTTAAAATTCAACTTAATGATGAAGCTGGATTTTATATTACGATTTTGGAATTACACTTTTAGAAAGTTCTAATACGTAAATGACCCCAGATCAGCAAACATCTAATAAGTGGCATCACCAGCATCAGAGACATGAATTTTTAAAGTTTGCAATAAAAATAGAGTCAATAAGCACAAGGTGCCACCTGTGGTTATCAGGTCACACCAGACAGGGTCAAAGTAAAAAGTTAAGGCTGAGCGCGACAGAGCGTTGGTCGAATATAGGGCCCAGATTTCTTCCAGTAGAATGTTTACCTTCCTACTTGAAAACTTCTGTGGAGAAAAGGTGTATGTCAACGGGTTGTCGAGGCAAGCTGGAAGCTGGATCCAAAGCATGATTATGGGTTGCTGAAAAGAGGTGTTGTGGTGTGGTAGTCGGCAAAGGTGGGAAAATTCAGAGCAGGTGAAGCCCAAAGTCTGTACCCAGGAAGGGCTCGAAGACAACGGGCGGCTGCTCAGTATTACTCTATGTTCAGACTTTTCTGGAAGTCAGATGTCCTTCAGGGAAGAAACCAGCAAGTTGGGGCCGGCAAGAAATCAGACATTGAGGCCTGCAGTTTAGATGGCAGTCCCAAACTCCAATGGTTCTCTAAGCAGAAAGTCCCACTTCATACAGTTTTAGAACAGGAGGAGTACACTAACACCAGACAAGGGTCCAGGACCTGGAGGCCACCACTTGGGGGTTAGGATTCACTCCCATTTGGTACCGGTCAGCTTTGCAGTTGCAGCCAGGTTAAGGTCACAAAAGTGATGCAAATTGGCGCAAAATGTTTATTTGAAATTTACTTTCAAGGGCAAAACTTGTTCTGCGCTGGGAAAGTCACCTAAAAGTAACACAAAGCAGTGCTCAGAGCTGCTCTACGTTAACGTCAAGAGGGCCTTCCATTGATGTTATATGAGTATTCCCACGCAACCACCCTTGTTTTTGATGCAAAACCCTATCTACTAAAAAAGTAAACAGGGTTTGTAATCACAAAATAATGCCATTTTGAAATTGGCATTATGGAGGGGAAATGCTTTTATTTCTCTACTCTTTTCCACCTCTTCATTTGTGCTGTACTATACAACACACATACAAAGTAGGAAAAGTTAAACGTTAGTCTAAGCATAGTATGGTGTACTGTAATGGTCCATTTCCAGTACAAATTCTTTTTTAGACATCAAGAACGCACCCTTTGCACTAAGATGCAAGGCTGTGTGTGCCGCAGGCAGCCTGATTGTGCTTCAGCATCGAGGAAAGAGCAGAACAGCACAGTTTTTCTGTATAACTGGTGGTGTGCTGATCTTTACCTTTCACGAAACACAACACAGCAACTTTGGCTGCTGCACTGCGTTGAGAGACAGTTTAGTAAATATACCCATGTATCTTTTAATCACTTCTACGCCGCCAAGCTAATTCTTTCAGATATAAGGACAGGTAAAGTCTACCCACAATCATACTTGAAACTAAAGCTCAGCTCACTACTCGAGTGGTGCTGGCACAGACCCATACTAGTTATTTTCCTACAGCAACTGAACAAAGACTTGTGGGCTTCAGCCACGGTTTTACAAAAACTAATACGGGATTTAATAATTATGCAAGAAAAAAATATTCTTCCTAGTACTATATTTAGCAAAACGTTTGACTAGATACTTTTCACTAAAACTGGCTTGGATCTTTTTTCTGGTTCAACTTCTCTTTGGTATTAACAGAGTAGGAGAGATAACATGAGAATTTCCAGCACTGATTTATAAGCTACATACTATGTGCCAGATTTACTAGCATTTTGCGCCTTAGTTGCACCACTTTTGTGGCCCATCCTTGGCGTGAAATTCTGATATTCACAAAGCCACGCAAGGGGCGCTTTGTGCCTGTAGGAAAGTACCATCTTGCCTGGCATGTTACCCCCATATTTCACTGTATATATGTTGTTTTAGTCTATGTGTCACTGGGACCCTGCCAGGCAGGGCCCCAGTGCTCATAAGTATGTGCCCTGTATGTGTTCCCTGTGTGATGACTAACTGTCTCACTGAGGCTCTGCTAACCAGAACCTCAGTGGTTATGATCTCTCTGCTTTACAAATTGTCACTAACAGGCTAGTGACCAATTTCACCAATTCACATTGGCATACTGGTACACCCATATAATTCCCTAGTATATGGTACTGAGGTACCCAGGGTATTGGGGTTCCAGGAGATCCCTATGGGCTGCAGCATTTCTTTTGCCACCCATAGGGAGATCTGACAATTCTTACACAGGCCTGCTAGTGCAGCCTGAGTGAAATAACGTCCATGTTATTTCACAGCCATTTACCACTGCACTTAAGTAACTTATAAGTCACCTATATGTCTAACCTTCACCTGGTGAAGGTTGGGTGCAAAGTTACTTAGTGTGAGGGCACCCTGGCACTAGCCAAGGTGCCCCCACATAGTTCAGGGCAAATTCCCAGGACTTTGTGAGTGCGGGGACACCATTACACTTGTGCACTGTACATAGGTCACTACCTATGTACAGCGTCACAATGGTAACTCCGAACATGGCCATGTAACATGTCTAAGATCATGGAATTGTCACCCCAGTGCCATTCTGGCATTGGGGAGACAATTCCATGAACCCCCGGGTCTCTAGCACAGAACCTGGGTACTGCCAAACTGCCTTTTTAGGGTTTGCACTGCAGCTGCTGCTGCTGCCAACCCCTCAGACAGGTTTCTGCCCCCCCTGGGGTCCAGGCAGCCCTGGCCCAGGAAGGCAGAACAAAGGATTTCCTCTGAGAGAGGGTGTTACACCCTCTCCCTTTGGAAATAGGTGTGATGGGCTGGGGAGGAGTAGCCTCCCCCAGCCTCTGGAAATGCTTTGATGGGCACAGATGGTGCCCATCTCTGCATAAGCCAGTCTACACCGGTTTAGGGATCCCCCAGCCCTGCTCTGGCACGAAACTGGACAAAGGAAAGGAGAGTGACCACTCCCCTGACCTGCACCTCCCAGGGGAGGTGCCCAGAGCTCCTCCAGTGTGTCCCAGACCTCTGCCATCTTGGAAACAGAGGTGTCTGTGGCACACTGGACTGCTCTGAGTGGCCAGTGCCAACAGGTGACGTCAGAGGCTCCTTCTGATAGCCTCTTACCTCTCTTGGTAGCCAATCCTCATTCCTAGGTAGCCAAACCTCCTTTTCTGGCTATTTAGGGTATCTGCTTTGGGGAATTCTTTAGATACCAAATGCAAGAGCTCACCAGAGTTCCTCTGCATCTGCCTCTTCACCTTCTGCCAAAGGATCGACCGCTGACTGCTCAGGACGCCTGCAAAACCGCAACAAAGTAGCAAAGACGACTACTAGCAACCTTGTATCGCTCATCCTGCCGGCTTTCTCGACTGTTTCCAGGTGGTGCATGCTCTGGGGGTAGCCTTGCTCCTTTCTGCACCAGGAGCGCTGAAGAAATCTCCCGTGGGTCGACGGAATCTTCCCCCTGCAACCGCAGGCAACAAAAGACTGCATCACCGGTCTTCTGGGTCCCCTCTCAGCACGACGAGCGTGGTCCCTGGAACTCAGCAACTCTGTCCAAGTGACTCCCACAGTCCAGTGACTCTTCAGTCCAAGTTTGGTGGAGGTAAGTCCTTGCCTCCCCACGCTAGACTGCATTGCTGGGTACCGCGTGATTTGCAGCTGCTCCGGCTCCTGTGCACTCTTCCAGGATTTCCTTTGTGCACAGCCAAGCCTGGGTCCCCGACACTCTAACCTGCAGTGCACAACCTTCTGAGTTGTCCTCCGGGGTTGTGGGACTCCCTTTTGTGACTTCGGGTGGACTCCGGTTCACTCCTCTTCTAAGTGCCTGTTCCGGTACTTCTGCGGGTGCTGCCTGCTTCTGTGAGGGCTCCCTGACTTGCTGGGCGCCCCCTCTGTCTCCTCATCCAAGTGGCGACATCCTGGTCCCTCCTGGGCCACAGCAGCATCCAAAAACCCTAACTGTGACCCTTGCAGCTAGCAAGGCTGGTTTGTGGTCTTTCTGCGTGGGAACACCTCTGCAATCTTCTTCACGACGTGGGACATCCGTCCTCCAAAGGGGAAGTTCCTAGTCCTCTTCCATCAGGTGGCAGCTTCTTTGCTGGCATTTCCGGGGCTCCTGCCCATTCTCGACACTGTCGCGACTCTTGGACTTGGTCCCCTTGTCTTGCAGGTACTCAGGTCTGGAAATCCACTGTTGTTGCATTGCTGGTGTTGGTCTTCCTTGCAGAATTCCCCTATCACGACTTCTGTGCTCTCTGGGGAATATAGGTGCACTTTACACCTACTTTTCAGGGTCTTGGGGTGGGCTATTTTTCTAACCCTCACTGTTTTCTTACAGTCCCAGCGACCCTCTACAAGCTCACATAGGTTTGGGGTCCATTCGTGGTTCGCATTCCACTTTTGGAGTATATGGTTTGTGTTGCCCCTATACCTATGTGCTCCTATTGCAATCTATTGTAACTTTACACTGCTTGCATTACTTCCTTTTGCTATTACTGCATAATTTTGGTATTGTGTACATATATCTTGTGTATATTTCTCATCCTCATACTGAGGGTACTCACTGAGATACTTGTGGCATATTGTCATAAAAATAAAGTACCTTTATTTTTAGTATATCTGTGTATTGTGTTTTCTTATGACATTGTGCATATGACACCAGTGGTATAGTAGGAGCTTTACATGTCTCCTAGTTCAGCCTAAGCTGCTTTGCCATAGCTACCTTCTATCAGCCCAAGCTGCTAGAAACACCTCTTCTACACTAATAAGGGATAACTGGACCTGGCACAAGGTGTAAGTACCTCTGGTACCCACTACAAGCCAGGCCAGCCTCCTACAGTGCTGCCTTGCGTGGCTTTGTAAAATAAATGTAAGGCAATGCAGTTGCCTGCGCAGCACTGCGTTACATTTCATTCTGGGAGGTGTTCCATAGGTGGAACATGGGCGTTCCCAGGCGTCCACCCATGGATTTCACGCAGTCCCAGATTTACAAAGGTTTGTAAACCTTGGATTGTGTGAAATCGCTACACCTTGCAGAGGATGGCATAACAGGTAGAAAAATATTTTTTTCTCCTCGTTATTGCCTCTTTCTATGTGGCTGCTGTCTGCAGCACACATTGAGAAAAATGTCTCAAGAGATTGTTTTTGTCCAGGAAGGTGTCCCTCCCTGCACAAGAACAATTCTTGTAGCAAAGACACCCTTGCAGCATTGTGCAAGGGTGCGTCTATTGGTGCTATGCTGCCTGAAGTTTGCCAGTGATAGAGAGAGCAGAAGTGCACCATATCTTCGTAGATGTGGGGCATTTCTGCTCTCTCCCTTTCACACAACACAGCGCAGCAAGTTGCCTTGCCACACTGCATTGCGTGAAAGATTAGTAAATCTGGTCCTACATGTAAAAGTTACAGGTGTGCAAAGTGTCTCAAAACTCGGACTCAAGCTTATGTGTTTTTTAGAGCATCTTGATCTGACTATAGGTTCCATAGTAAAGCAACACGCCACTGAGAAAGCTTATTTTAAACATAGTTTGCAACTATTGTGGTAAATAACTTTTTGTTTTGACGCTTGTTTTTTCATATTCCTAAAGGCAGCATGTGAAATCTTTCTGGGCGAGATGCAAGTGCTAAGTTTGGTTTACTTGATAAGAGATCAATATGCAAGTCCTTTGAGTCTTTTACAGCCCTTCACAGTGATTAAAGTTTATTCTTTGGACATATTTGTTTTGCAATGCTAATATCATAATATGCATAACACGCCTGTCCTTAGTGACCTCGTGCTGCGTCAGACGCTTATTCTAATAACTATCCTGCCAATTCTTCTCTTTGTGCTCTTTGTCAAGGACTCTTCAAGGGCTGAGCTAGCTGACTCACTGATTTGAAATAGGGTCCATGACCCATTAGTAAATCACAGGAAATGTTGTGAAATGATTTGCTCTTGCTTTACAAAAAGGTGTGCTCAGCATCCACTATTTTACAACTGTTCAGTTTTACTTGCATATTCTTAATTGTGGCACAGCCTAGGCTTCCATACAATAGTCATAACTCCTGTGACTAATATGTCACCCAGAGAGTTCTGTATTTTTCCTGATCTTTTAAGTATAAATTTCCTATTGGTCCCTCCAGCCCCGGTTGCTTCTAACTGATCTCCAGACTGGTTGATTGGACTACCACAGAGCCTATTGTAAGTTGCTTTGATTCTTCAGGATCATTCATGATAGAGGTTTCCATCCGTGATGGGATGCTGCAGCTGACTGATGAGGTTGAGATTTTTTTATATGAATGCTGCCGCCTCAAACTTGTTAACGCAGAATTTTAGTAATAAATATTCTTATATTCTGAATGGAAAATCTGCATAGAAAATGAATTAATATAGAGAAATAATACACAACTTTGAAAATGTGCCTACTTGAGTGACCACCAACAATCAAGAAGTGTCCTTATTAACTGCTTATTAAAATGAAATGTCATGCTCATGTTTAGATTAATGTAGTAGTATGTTATATTAATTGTCATGTATTATGTATTTGCTTTATTAATCATAGGCCTTAAATCAGCAATGTCTTGGGCCTCGTTGCACAGCCTCATGTCAAGTTGCATTGCTTAAATGAGTCACACAAGATGTCTGCATGGTGAATTAGCAGGGCTAAAAATCTACTGGACCACTGGCATTGGTGAGTTTTATTTTATGAGGTCCAGCTATTTTTAGATTCCACTGGACCCTTCTGAGTGGACAAGATGCCTTTAAATCCTATTCTTGTCACATTTGCTCTGTGTTCAGAGACAGAGGTCAAAAGTCAGTTTGTCTTCTTGCAATACAAATACTTTTCCTTGTGACTGAAGAGTTTCAGGATTTTGTAAGGTAAACTGTCTGACCTATGTGAAATGAAAGGCTTTTGGTATCAGGTTTTTCCCAATACACAACATTTATATAACTAACTCAACTTTACAAACATTTCAAAATATATTTCAGTAGCTGTGAAAGACCATTTTTTCTACCTCTGTGTGATGAAAAAGTTATTTTAATAGAATGGAGAAAAAATAATCTGAACACTTTACCTGGTGATGTGCAAATGATAAATGTTTTCTGAAACCCAGTTTTCACAGATTATTGTTAATGCACTATATAGTTTTATCAGTAAAGCTGCAAGTTAGTGGGAAGGTTTTTGGACATTTCTGGGAAATTTACTGTCTGTAAATGACAGTGCGCTACCACATCATGCTTTAGTAATATATTTATTAAAAGTGAGTGTTTAAACATAAACTGAGAAACACTCCTGCCCTGATGGCAAAACTATTAGTAAACTAAGAGGCAAGTCATGGACGGATCATGTGTACCCTATATGTGGGCTAGGTTTATTATACATGGGGAAACGTTTAGTGTATTAATCAACCAAAAGAAGACTTTTTTACAGCAGAAATGCTGACCTTACATATTTGGAGGTGCACTCACGTATGAGAATGAAGAAAAAGGCAACTGTAAAATACAATATTTGCCTGGGATCACCCAATTTGAGACCTGTTTCCCAGTCAAGTACATTACAATCAGGTTGAGTAGATTATTCAAGCTGCTCGAACTGCAGGTCTTGATTAGATTTGTGTTTTTTCACTTCATTGACCGAATGCTAGTAACTAAATTTTCATTCCCATGAGAACTGCTGGCTAGAAAATGTACTAGCTATTGATTCTTTGTAGAATTTAGTGTGTGTAAAAGCGACGTTCTCAGGAACCAACAATGGACACACTGAATGGAGTACAAGACTATAGAAAATTGTTACCTGACGAGCCCAACATTGGGAACAGGAGAAGAGGAGCCAATCATCGACATGTGAAAGACAGTTTAGTTATATCTTAGATCTGAAGTTCTACTTTTATTAGACTAAATGTAAACATGCAATTTTTTTTACCAATAGCAACCTGGAAAGTGTCCTGGATGGTTTTTACTTAGCCGGACTCCACCGAGAGAAGAGATTGCACTCTTTTCCCCAACTGCATAGAGAGAAGGGAGCCCACTCTTTTCTTGATCCTTTGCTGAGAAGCGCCTTTCCGATTATTCAGATTCTAGAGACTTTTCCAGTTTCTTTCTGCACCAATGAGGTGTACTCGCCTTGACCCTTTACTTAGAGAAATACTATCTTGATCTTTATTGCTATGTACTGGTGCTGATGTTGATTGAACAGATGTCCAATTGGCGACGACAGTTGCAGCGTGCTGATCCATACTGAGGAGAGGTACTATCCTGTTATTGTTGATGTAATTTGTCTTTTGTTTCTCGGTACCAACTGCTATTTTTGATTGAGCCATAACTAGATGTTTTTCCAAATTTGTGTTCACTAAATTGTTTTGCTTGAAGCCCAAACATGCCATTCTAATCAGAAAGTTAGCTAGGATACTCACTGAAGATGATTACTACATATTAACATATTAACCACAGTTGATGTCTTTTCTTTGCCGAATCTAAATGTATGCTATTTCTTATGCGCAGTTATGCTTGTTATTGATTTGCACTGTAACTCTGGAATGTGTTGTGATCCATGCATTGATTAAATTAGGAATATTTGGAAGATTTGGTCAACCAATATTGTTTCTGTATGTTTATCATTTGCTTTTGAGACTACGTTACGTGATATTGTTGTGTAGCCATTTTAGGTATAGCTCCATGCACATTATTTAAGCACATTAGGCCTGCTGCTGTGCACTTTATCCTAGATATATTTTATTCAGCTTCATTTATTAATTTAACAATAGTCACTTTTGCAGTCTTGTTTAATTTCTTTCTATCTAGCTGTTTTGGCTTAGGCCAGCACTACGTTCTCAAACAAGACATTCTTGCTCACTCTGTGCTTTGGTCAAAGCTGTAGTGACATAGGTTGCCAGTGAACGTGGTAAATGTTGTGTCTCTGGTATTTATAGAATAACACACATCCTTACGTAAGGACATTTTCCCAGAACATCAGATGTTTTATTATAAAAACACTTCCTTGTCCCTTACACATTAGAGGGAGATTCCAGGCAGAGGACCACGACTGTATGCTGTTTGCTGACCGCTTCGCTACAGCTGTTTATGCAGACTTCAGGCCTTTGCTCAGGTATGGAGGATGATGTTTTCCCAGGGGAACCAGAAGGGCAGAATTAAAGATTAACAAGCTTTGATCTATTATAGCCTAGGTAGGAATTAGTCCATTGACTCTAGTGACTATATGATAGCGTTATTTCTATGCTTCACTCTCTTTGTCACTTTTCTAATCTTGTCATGCTGTATCGTCCTGGTTATTGCAGTACATGTTTTGCTATCTAAGATGCAGTCCCTTCAGTAAAACCTTATTGAAACATATACTGCCTCTGTTGTCATAGTGTATGTGAAAATAATATAACTGAGAGAAAACGGATGAGACCTGAGTCACCACGATTTCCTTGAGGAGTCAATCATGTCATGCGCTCGGCTGCCCAATCATCCATGCTCTTGGGTAGAGATGAGGCACTGCTAGTTAGCTGGAGCAAAACCCGGATTAGGGCGACAGGTGTCACCTGTAGTGCGTTAAGACTCAGGCCCTCATTCTGACTTTGGCGGTCTTCTGGTGAGACCGCCGAAGTCACGGCCGCCAGAAGACGGCCATATTCCGAGTACTGAAGTACTTCTACCTCAATTTGGGTGGAAATCCTCCAGTATTCGTGCTGGCGGTCGGCGGTGCAGAAGCGGGCCCACCACCGGCCACACCCCGCCAAAAGGACTCCACCAGCCGTATTACAACCTGTAATCCGGACTAGTGGTGTTGTGATGGTGGTGCGGGGCAGGCGGTGGGAGATCCGGGTCCCGTCCCCTTAGGGAGGAGGACCTCGTCAGATGAGGTAAGGGGAGGAAGGTGGGGGGTGTGAATGGGTGTGGGTGAGTGTATGTATGCGTGTAATGCATGGGGGTGGGAGGGGAGTGTTTGTGTGCGCATGTGTGTTAGGGTGTTGTGAGTGTGTGTGTATCAGGGTTTGCATTTGTGGATTTGGGGAGTGGGGTGCAGTATGAGGATCGGTGGGGGACCTCTACTTTTCTACTGGGGGTGGGGGGTGGGTGGGTCACTACTGGGAGTGGGTGGGCAGGATAGTCATCTACCGGCAACAGGAATGCAAATTTCTCTTGCCGGTAGCCTTTCCACCAGGGATTTCGCAGCGGTGCTCCTGCCACTGAATACCTTGCGGAACGGGGACTCGGAATACCGCTGGCAGTATTGGGTGGCCCGCTGGGTCAGAAATGCTCGTCTCTGGCCTGGCGGGTCCAGTCGCCCTGGCGGTAGCAACAGGAATATGGCGGTTTGGGACAAGCCAAACCGCCACACTTGTTATTTGGTGCTACCACCACCACCCTGGCGGCGGTCAAAAGACCGCTGCCGGCATGGCGGTTCAGGTTCCACCGAAGTCAGAATGAGGGCCTCCGTCTCCCACACTGCAGGTGATTCTGCTGCTCAAAATCTAGTAGTCTCATTAGAATAATGAGAGCCTACGCGACAATTTTAGCATTGTTAATATAGGGAAATAAACATTCAAACTTTTACATAAAGGTGTGCCTATTTATGGGCAAAGGGGTCATGGTGTGTGGAAATTGCTGACTCCCAAGATTATTGATCCTAGTGATTGATATGGTTATTGATTGGTATCACAATTGGGTCTTATGGTGGGAGTCAAAAGGTCCATCAAACCTCTAACGCGTCCCCTTATAAATTAATGAAGAGAAGCCAAATAAGGTCAGACGTGCTAACACAGATGGTAGCAGAGTATGATGGTTAGTCTCCTTATGAACCCATCATAAAGTTTAGGGTGCAGGTAGAAGAGTATCATGGTTTGCCTCCTCAAGAACCCATCATAAAGCATTTTTGTCCCCTAGAAAGTAAGCATGAAACAGCAGGTACCCAGAGCTCACAGGTCGGGTAGGAGAAATTGGTGAAAGTTTGGATTTTCAGGTTTCATGATACGAAGTGGAGAAATAATGTGTCCCGAAGATCTTAGGATGACTTTCCCAGAACCTTGGAGCTTGCAAATGATCGGTTGAGGATGTTCTCAGCATTCTAGTGACAGTGTGAATCGAATAGGTTTTGCTGTTGCAAAGCTTATGCAAATTTCAGGTGAATTGTGCATTTGTGAGGGTCTAGGGAGTTTGCTTACTCCAAATTAAATTGTTGAAGGAGTTTGCCTACTTCGCAGTGTGAGAGTAGGGAAGTCATCGAACTTCACATGTGTGTGGCGCTTGGTGCTCAATAATTGTCCACGTGGTTGTTGGTATTCGGGCCCTGCGAGGTCTAAGACTCCGGAGTATATTGAAAAGTGTATGAGACACTTAGTTTTTGATGTAATTTGTCTGATTTAATAGGTCAATCGGGCTTGGTTGACAAACTCAAGAGTGTGTGTTAAAGTGAGTAAAAGGTTTTTCAACCCAGATCTGATGAGTCCTATGTGTACAAGTCAGACCTACTGATTGGTTAAGAGTAAAATATGCAGGCCAAATTTTGCTTGTGAATCAGGGAAACTGAGAAAGAAAGAGTAGCTGCTAGAGGGAAAAGCCGTCAGTGAAAAATCTTTAAGGTTTCCGAAGCAATTGTGTTACCCTACCTGTAGTAAACTGACAAATTGGGTTTTGTTTTTGTTTAGTGCTCGCAATAATTTTGAATTATTTTGGCAAGAATCTGAGTTAGGAGGACAAGCCACAAGACTTAGTCAGCCACCGTATGTGTGAGTGTGACATCATTAGAGCTGCGCTGGGATAGGTTAGTTAATGAGAAGGGTCGCACACAGATTGGTGGACAACTGTGAAGTGCAAATGGTGGAGGAGGACAGCAAAAAGGATTCCGGGATTGAAAGTCACTTCCTGATTTGATTTAAGATAAAGGTCGCAGCAATGAAATTTTTCAAAAGCTTTAAAGAGTGCCCTAAGAGGAGATACATATATTACAACGAGTATAGGAGACATTGCACCACCAGAAGGTACACCTTCTAATATTGTTTTCAAAGAGAAGGGTGCTGCGCCATGTCTTCGGCTGAAACATTGGTGCAAAGTGACAGAGAAAGATGGGAGTTTTGCATTTCCTGCTCATGGAACAATTTAATTTGAGGAGCTTAGAGAATTTGAGGAGGGTGCTATATGATTTGTAACCTCCTCCGAGACCAGCACAGTTCAAGGCATTAGCAATCAGGGAACTAGTAGCCAGACAGCAACAGCAACAGAAATTTGAGAGGAGAATGAAAAAGACAGAAAAGACACTAGCGGAGGCTAGATGGGACAGCGATCAGAAGTTTTGGAGAACTGTGACTTTACAGGGAATTAAGTTGTTTCCTGCAATTATGCAGGACAGCGTGAGAGTAGAAAGGAAAGCTACCAGAAAGACAAACAGAAGTCGCTCGGAGAGTAGGGAGTGGAAATCATGAGTCTAGGAGATCTTTGACACTCGATGAAGAGTCAGATGATAATGAGTTCATTTTACAGTTTCTGAGAAACCGTCCCCCACCATATGCAGCACAAGAGAGTGGTCCAAGTGCTAGTGTGAACCCCTCTGCATCGACACAGGTTAACATGACGATGTGTCCAGTACAGATAAATCCAAACCTGACACAGAGCCCAATGCAGAGCAGTCCAAATCTGCCTACTTCGTCAGCAGCTCAAAATCCAATACCACAGCTGAATATCCCTAGAATTTACCCTGATGCACCCATTGTGGAAACTGCAACAAATTTAATAGCGCCAACAGGACAGGTTTTCTGAAACTAACATTGATTCAGATGGATCCAACTCCACTCTTACTGCCTAGAGTGGAGACACAAGCAATACCAAAGTACACTCCGATAACAGGGACACAGACAGAGATGTCTGTACTGATGAGTCAGAATACACGAATCATGCACCCACAAATCCTGAATGTTAGACCAAATCCAGATGTAGGGTCTGTATCCGTCACCACTGGTCCAGTCATACCATTGTTTGCCCAGGGAAATAACAACACCAACAGCCAGGGAATCTTGAGTCAGAATTTAATGGGAGGAGGACTTAATGAGAGTGCCAGAGTAGCCTCTCCCGTGGGACAGACCTTTGATGGAACAGGATCATGGTAAGACCTTAGTCCTTTTAGAGCTCCTCCAAATGCTGGAACAGGGTCAAACATCAGTGCTAGGCTGAAGTTACTGACACCGCAATCTCCAAAACTAACTGTACAACTGTTACCAAATACTCAGCCCAACAACATTTCACTGCAAGGGTTGACAGCCCAACAACTGACCGAATGGTTAGATAAGCTGAATAGTCTGCAAAGTGCTTCTAGGGGAGAAGAATAATTGAACTATACTAGACTTGGGATGGAAGCAGGTGAACTTATTGAAGGAACTATGGGTGTGAACTGACTTGAATCTTACACAGAAGCAGAATTATGATACTTGTGCCCAAAAATTACAAAGGAAGCGGGTGAGGTCCATCATAGGCTAGCAGACTTAGCAGAGAAATATGGCATAGAAATTGAGAAAACAAAACACTTGAAGAGGAGCTACAGATTAGTGTTTTGCTCAAAAGATTTCAAACACATGAGATCCGAAGAAATGAAAGCACACCTTAGGGAGTTACTTCAAAGCGTCTAAACATGAGGACCATTAGATAAATGGGAAGGTCGATGGGTAAATAAAAGAGATAAGAAGAAAGGGGATTCCGAGACTCTTACTGCAAATATGCAGCAGGTTGAGGACCCAGTAAAAATTCTAGCAATGAGAGAAATTCCAGGAGGGAATTTTGTCCATGTCCCTTGGAGCAGAAGTGACATTCTGTCATTTACCAATGATGATCCCAGGCTGAGAGAGAACCCAGTAGAATGGTACCAGCAAACAGACAGGTTTGTGAAACTCGCAAGCCTGTGGGAAGATTTGAACACCCTGTTAGAGATAGTAGTTCCAGCAGATCTATTGACTGAATGCAAGAGGAGCGTAGATTGGCAGGCAAAGGAACAAGAGAGAGACCCCATTACAGGTGCACCTTCTCCAGAGGTGATGAAAGATTACTATAAAGTGAATGAATTTTTGAAAACCAGAATTTTGCCTAAAACTATTGATTGCCAGCGCATAGGCAGGACATTACAGGAAGCTAAGGAGTCCATACCTACTATGAGAGATTGTTGCAGGTGTTTAAACGTTACAGTGGTACAGAAACAACTGAGTTGAAAGACATTATTCATTTTGAGTTCAGATTTATTGAATGAATAAAGACCTGAAAATAGCTAGATGATTAGGAGTCATTTGATTTGCAGGCAAGCAAAGCGGATCGATGAGGTATTGCAGTAAGAAAAGTACTGTAGCAACAAGACTGACTTGAAACAGAGAAAGTTGAAGGTTGAAAGAGAAGGCAGTGTGATGCAGATTAAAGTCGCACAAACAGGAATGCAGGGAAAGTTTCCGCAGCAACAGCAGCAGGGAAATGTGGTATTTCAGAATCAGGGGAGAGGTAGAGGTTGTGGAGGAAATGGAAATGGAAATCGTAGTCCAATTTGAATGCTGTAGTGGTTCAGAATGATGTGCAGGGAATGAAGAAATTATTGCCATGTCACACTTGCGGAGGGCTCGGACATTAGAAGCAGGAGTGTCCGATGCTAGTACAGGAAGATGTGGTTCAGCAAACAAGTGATATCAATGCTTTACAAATCATGAGAAGACCGAGAATGAGAGGTCATAATCCAAATTTTCAAAGTAACGTAAATCAGATGCATGGTTTTCAAACCATGCAATAGGTGTAGATGTCATGTATGCAGATGGCACAGTCGCAGCCAAGGCAACAGCAGGTTCAAATGGTACCTAGACAGAAAATTCAAATACCTCAAGCCCCATTGGAGCAACAGCATGTGATGCTTCCTCAGCAGGTCACAGGTCAGAGGTTTAACCAGAGTAATAACACAGTGCACCAATTCCCATTACACGGTGAGAATGGAATAAACGATGAATGGGTGATTGAGAGTTCGGACGAAGAAGAATGTGTGCTTCCAGCCTCTCTAGAAGTAGATCAAAAGGGTCCATATGTGAAGGGAAAAGTAATGGGTCACAAAGTTTCATTCTTGGTTGACACAGGAGCTACACGCTCTACAGTAAAAATTGCAGATTTCCAAATTTGACCCTTACAGGAAAAATTGTCCAGATTGTAGGAGTAGCAAATCAGTATTTGACCAGCCCAATTACAGAAGGTTCAAATGGGCAACTATAAGGGATTACACAAATTCATAGTTTGTGACTCGAGTCGGGTATCCTTACTGGGAAGGAACTTGTTGTGTAAAACAAGATGTACGATTACTTGCTCAAATGACAGAATTGAAATTCAGACAAACAGTGATGATGAAGATGACCCATCTCCAGTGACAGATTGCGAGACAATAAATGAGGAGTACCCTTTGATTAGCTCCTTTCCAGTTTTCACAGTAAAGGATCTTCCTTCTGACTTACTAGGAACAGTTAAAGTGAAAAAGTGGGATTTGGCAGGGAAAGACATTTGTCTCATAAAAAGAGATGAACCAGTTATGGTCCCAGTAAAGCCGGATGCAATTTTTCACCAGATTCCCAAGTACCACATGACACAGGACTTCATTGAGAAAGTTGCTCCCATAAATGCAGAATTTGTGAACCAAGGGGTTTTGAAAGAAGTGTTGAGCAGTCCATGTAATTCACCGATAATGGTCATTGAGAAAGCCCTGTGGGAAAGTTCGAATTGTTCAAGATTTGAGAAAAATAAATGTTATTGTGGTTAAATGTTGCCCTGTGGTGCTAAATCCAGCAGTGATTTTGTTTCAAATTCCATGTGATGCTGAATGGTTCATTGTAATAGACCTGTCACAAGCATTCTTTTCTATACCTCTTCACGAAGATAGTCAATTTATCTTTTGTTTCAAATTTTTAGATCAAATCTACTGTTGGTGTAGAATTCCTCAAGGGCTTTCTGAAGAACTTTGAGTCATTGGAAATGCCTTTCCAATCGACACTGGTATAGTACATTGATGACTTGTTAATTGCGTCCAAAACATGAGAAGAATGCAAACATGATACGATTGCCTTACTGAATCATTTAGGGGGGAATGGTCATAAAGTGTCCCCAACTAAATTACAATACAGTCAGAAAGAAGTGAAATATTTGGGTCATCAGACTGAGAAGGCAAATAGTAAAATATCCAGAGAAAGGGTTACAGCCATATTGCAGATAAGTCTCCCAGCCACACAGTGAGATGTACGGTTGTTCTTGGGACTGGTCAGCTATTGTCGTCAGTGGAATCCCAACTTTTTAGTCATTTTGAAAGCCATTGCAGATGCTGACTCACAAAGGAGTTACAATTCCCTTAGTGTTAGAGCAAGCCTGTATGAAAACATTTTCTGAGTTGAGAGAAAGTCTGTACCTTTACAAAGCCCCAGTTTTGGGAATGCTTGACTACACAAATCCCTTCACGTTGTTCTGTCATGAGCGTGATGTTCTTTGTCTATCTTGACTCAAGTCCACAGTAGCCTATTTTTTAGCTACTTTGGACCAAGTTGCAGCAACTTTACCAGGCTGCTTGAGTTCAGTAGCTGCGGTTAGAAGGAGCCTCACTCAGAGTGAGGGCATTGTAATGGAACATCACCTGACTATCATGGTCCCTCACTCCACTGAAGTTTACTTACACGAACCAAGACGCAGTATCTTACACGTGCCGGGCTGACTCGTTATGAAACAAGCATCCTGGGGTCCGCAAATTTGTCACTGAAAAGGTGTACAGTGCTTAATCCAGCAACTTTACTCCCAAAAGAGAATGTTGAAATTGCCAAATTGGAAGATGTTGAACACGTTTGTCTTGAAGTAACTGATCTGTGCAAGAAACTGAGATCTGATATTAGAGATACTCAATTGGAGAAAAATTACCACATTTTGTTTTTGATGGTTCCTGTTTAAGAGACAACACAGGAACATTAAGAGCAGGATATGCAGTATGCATAGTTTCTGGTATACTTGAAGCCTCCTGGCTTCGAGGAGTATATTCTGCACAAGTGGCGGAACTGGTAGCTCTTACTAGAGAATGCCATGTTTCTGAACAGCTTAAAGTTACCATCTACATGGACAGCCAGTATGGATGTGGTATAGTCCATGACTTTTGCCAGTTGTGGTCACAGAGAGGTTTCCTGACCTCTTCTGGTTCACTAGTCAGAAATGGTGAGAGAATTCATGAATTGTCGCAAGCTATTCAAATGCCTGGTGAAATACACACATGAAATCACAAGATTTTGTGTCAATGGGAAATTAATATGCGGATCAAGTCGCAAGGTTCTGAGCATTGAACTTTATAGCATTTAAAAATAAATGGGAATTGTTATCTGATGACGAAGAAATGTGCCCAATCTATGCATTACATGTTATAGACACATTGGAAGAACTGAAAGCATTGCAGGATAACATTGGAAGAGACAAAAAAAGTTCATGGGTCAAAATGAAGTGTGTAAAGTGTGAGGATGAACTATGGGTTTCAGAAGAGGGTCAACTGGTATTGCGGAACAGTTTTTTGACACAAATGGCTAGATATTATCATGGTCAAGCACATGTTGGGAGGGATGCCATGATTCGAGTGTTCAAACAGAATTGGTTCAATCCAAAGTTCAGACAGGTTGCTGAGGCAGATTGCCACCGTTGCATCATTTGTCAACAAATGAACGTGGGAAAAGGGACTGTGGTCAATTTGAGCCACATTGGAAGAGCAGGAGGTCCATTCAGCAGAATGCAGATGAATTTTATTGAGATGCCTGTGTGTGGAGGATTGAGATACGTGTTGGTGATTGTCTGTATCTTTAGTCACTGGATTGGATTGAAGCTTACCCTCCATGAAGAAATGACAGCCTCACAGTAGCTAAATTACTGCTTACGGAACTGATACCATGTTTCAGGTTTCCGATTTCTTTAGAATCAGATAGCGGAAATCACTTCAACGATGAAGTAATTAAATTACTATGTTCAGCTTTAAACATTGAGCAGAAGTTGCATTGTAGTTACCGCCCTGAAGCCTCAGGACTTGTGGAGCAGATGAATGGTATTTTGAAATAAAGAATGGCAAAAATGTATGCATCCACGAATCTGAAATGTCCTGATGCACTACCATTAGTTCTAATGACAATGAGAAACACACCTGACAGGAAGACAGGACTTTCACCACATGAGATCCTCATGGGCAGAGCTAGGAGGTTGACAGCGGTTCCTGCAAATGTTCTTGGGAACATAAGAGATGATATAGTGTTGGACTACTGCAAGGGTCTGGCTGATGTGTTTCGCACTTTCTCTCATCATGTGGAAGCCACCACACTGCAACCATCTCAAGATCAAGGACACAACCTAAGAGCAGGTAACTGGGTTGTGATCAGGAAGCACATGAGGAAAACATGTTTGGAGCCTCGGTGGAAAGGACCTTACCAAGCAGTGCTGATCACTATCATTGGTGTGAAGTGCACTGGAGTTCCAAACTGGATCCACGCAAACCATACGAGGAACGTGACATGTCCGTTGGACAATGAAGAGGAGTTGTTAAGAGTACCAACAACATCCAGACAAACTCCAGAACTGTAGACAGGATGAGGAGAAATTGAGACTGAATCTGAGCAACCTGAAAGTGGCTCAGCCACTACTGTGAGACATGAAGAGGAAGACCCACAGGAAAGTGAAAGTGGACCGGCCTCAATTGAGGCAGTATGAGAGTCTAGTCAGAGGAGGGCTCTCCCAGAAGCAGACGGTCTTGAGAGACAAACAGAACAAACAACAGACCCCAAGGGGGAAGGAGTTGAGGCAGATCAAAGCCAATGTGGTCTGACTCCTCCTGAACCAGTTGCAGGTACTTCAAGGGAAAATTCTGCAGAGCAATGAGAAATTACAAGTCTGACACTGAAAAGAGTGTTGACTAAAGGTCCACTGAAAGGAGATAAGTGGCCATATTCACAAGCGAAGAGAAAACAAGCAATTGCTGTGACAACAATTGAGGAAGAAGTAGACATGACAAGGAGAAAAGATTTGAGTGATGGAGAGTTAAATGGAGATCGCAAATTGAAAAGAAAAAGGATTGTGAATCAAAGGTATGCTGGTCCTGAATGGGCGTATGCAACAATAAGTGAATGGCAAAGAGAATTCTTGTCTTTTTGTTTTGATCGAGACATTTCAGGTCAATATTTTGGCACTTGAAGGAAACCAATGAACTGAACTGTTGAAACTGTAAACTGAGAGAAGTGCAAAGAAAAAGAGACTATTGAAAGTAACCGGAAAATACTTTTTTTGATAACGTGATTTGACAAGGTAACCTGATTTGACAAGCTGCTAAACTGATTTTTACAAAGGATCCTGGAAATAAGACTGAAACCTGAAAATAATTGCAGGAGAAGAGTGAAGATTTTTGTTTTTGATTTTGCTGCATAGTTCTAATTTTTCTCTTTTTCTTCCTGATTCTTTACAGATCATGAGTAACCTTAGCCAGCAGGGTAAGAAGAATAGGTACTGTAAATACATGAGTATCAGATTGGCGATCGTATGCATGATATTGTGCCTGGTATTGTTTGTGGGTATGACTGTTCTTGATAAGACTAAAGAAAACCATACCCTAACTTCAGAGACAGCTACGGCACTCACAGAAATAGAGGAGTTTAGGTTAGATAAGAAATAACTGCACGTAGATAATGCCCAGTGAGAGCTTTCTTCTAACATTTTCTATTGCTTATTGAGTATGTTGAGACGATGAATGCGATAAATTGTTATGTTTGCACGCAGATTCCTTCATCAGTCGAGGAAGGAGCTAATTATCACAGTTTGCCCCTCACTTATGGGATAAGTTGTAGTCTGTTACTAACAAGAGTCCATAACCAGGAGTACATCCAATATGTCTATTCCAATTATGATGAGTTTTCGTTTGTCCTTATAATTAAGTACCTGAGTAGAGTAGCGAAGTAGAACATTATAGAATTAGTGAGAGGATTATTTGAGCCTACATTGACATTTGGTACAGCTTAAGCGCATGGAAACAACCTGACATGGTTGCTTACACCCATGGAGAAAAGCTTCTTAAATCAGATAGATGATAGGAGAAAGGCATTAAAGGAGAAACTAGAAAAGGGTTTGGAGAAAATAACTTTTAGAAATGATTATGCATTTAGTGAAATAAAGACACACAGAAGGTTAGCTTCAGATGCGCAACACATAGGAAGGCTTTGGGTATATAGGCCTAAATCTAGAACTGATACGTTGTTTGTGCGAATGAGTGAATGTAGACGTGTTTTTGTTTCAGAGTAAGTGGACGTTAATGTACATCCATGGGCCAAATACCTATTACCGCCTTCCAAGAGGATGGTATGGCACACGTTACTTAGGGATAGTTTTCCCAAAGATATTTCAACTTGAGGACTTGAAAAGATTACTAAAAATTATGGAATTACATCCTGTTAGACAAAGGAGAGAGTCTTCTAGTATAGTTGGAGATATATTCAGAGCAATAATCCCTTCAGTGGGAGTTATCCTAAACTCCATAAAGATTAGAAAGTTGTCTACGATTGTGGATAACACGTTGACAAATTTTTCAGGAGCCATAATCCTAATGGACACGGAAATGGATGCGGTAAGATCTATGACTCTTCAGAACCGCCTTTGCTTTAAACATTCTTTTAGCAAAGGATGGTGTTGTTTGCAAAATGGTGAATTCAAAGCATTGTTGTTCATACATTCCTGACAACAGCAAAGAAATTAGAAGCTTACTTAGTAATCTGACTAACAATAGTGCTGATTTGAAAGAGCTGAAAGAACCAGGTGTTTTGGGAAAAAGTTGGAAAGGGATTTGTTTCAGTGGGAAATTGGATCAGCAACCTTGGGAAAGGGATAATATTGAAAATAATACAAGGGATATTGATTATTGTAATTTCATAACTGGAGCATAGTAAGAGGGAATGAAAAACTAAAAGAGATAGGGTTGACACATTTTAGCTAAAGGAAAATTTGTGTGGGAAGATGTAAGTGTGATGACATATTTAGTCCTCAGAGGAGGGAGTGTTGATGCTGAATTTTACTAATAAATATTCATGTATTCTGAATGTTAAATCTGCATAGAAACTAATTAATATAGAGAAATAATACACACCTTTGAAAATGTGTCTACTTGAGTGACCGCAAGGAATCACAAAGTGTCCTTATTAACTGCTTTTAAAATGAATGTCGTGCTCATGTTTAGATTAATCTAGTAGTATGTTATATTAGTGGTCATGTATTATGTATTTACTTTATTAATCATAGGCCTTAAATTAGTGCGCTCTTGGGCCTGTTGCACAGCCTCATGTCAAGTTGCATTGCTTAAACGAGTCACACAAGATGGCTTCATAGAGAATTAGGTTTGTGTTTTTGCACCGCGTTGACTGAATGCTAGTAACTACATTTTCTTTCCCATGAGAACTGCTTGCTAGAAAATGTTGTAGTAGATATTGACATTTCGTATAATTTAATGTGTGTAAAGGTGACATTCCCAGGAACCAATAATGGATGCACTGACTAGAGTACAGGACGATACAAAATTGTTGCCTGGCGAGAACAACGATGGGAACAGAAGAGGAGCAAATCGTTGACATGTGAAAGACAGTTTTGTTATATCTTTGATTTGAAGTTCTACTTTTATTGGACTAAATGTAAACGTGCAATTTTATTTACCAATAGCAATGTGGAAAGTGTCCTGGAAGGTTTTAACTTAGCCAGACTGCACAGAGAGGAGAGATCGCACACTTTCCCAACTGCATAGAGAGAAGAGAACCCACTCTTTTCTTAATCCTTTGCAGAGAAGCGCCTTACTGATTATCCTCATTCTAGAGACTTTTCCTGTTTCTTTCTGCACAGATGAGGTGTACTCGCCTTGATCCTTTACTTAGAGAAATTCTATTTTGAACTTTATTGCTATGTGCTGATGTTGATTGAACAGATGTCCAATTGACAAAGACAGTTGCAGCTTGCTGATCCATACTGAGGAGAGGTACTAGCCTGATGTTATTGATGATGTAGTTTGTCTTTTGTTTCTATGTACCAACCACTAATTTTGATAGAGCCATAGCTAGATGTTTTTCCAAATTTGTGTTGACTAAATTGTTTTGCATGAAGCCCAAACATGCCATTCTAATCAGAAAGTTAGCTAAGAGACTCACTGAAGATGTTTGCTAAATATTAACCACAATTTATGTCTTTTCTTTGCTGAATCTAAATGTATGCTATTTCTATTGCACAGGTATTCTTAATATTGATTTGCACTGTGACTCTGGAATGTGTAGTGATACAGGCATTGATTAAATTAAGAGTCTTTGGAAGATTCTGTCAACCAGTATTGTTTCTGTATGTTTATCATTTGATTTTGAGGCTAAGGTCCTCATTATGACACTGGCGCTAAATCCCGCTTACCGCCACACTGACGGCTGCCAACATACCGCCGCAGAGGCGGATATCCGTTTCCCATATTATGACACACACACACCAATCCGACAGAATACTGCCACATACACAAATCCGCCAGCCCTAAAGTGACAAGTGTCGGTTCAGTGCTAAAGTGTCGGTAACAACACCCATACCGTTACGCCAACAAAACAACGCTCACCGCATTAAGACACACAAATCACCACAGCGGACATTCAATAGCGCTAAACCATTGGCGTTATATACCACCACGCTCAGAATGGACACCCACAAACAAAACAATACCACATTGGCCAATACTAAAGACACACAGCTGACATTCATACACACACCACACCCACACACTAACAGCACCATAAAACACACACCCACAGTACCCACAACCATTTGCCAACACCAAAAGACTGCAAGAGTTAGTCACTGACATCACAGAGACAACTACACACACACCACTGACACCCATACTTCCCTCACGCACCCCACATCACACACCCCACCACATCACCCAACACACTCTCACCAACACACAACATACAACACCCATGGCACCACAAAGGCCGCTGAAGAGGAGTGAAGGGTCATGGTGGAGGAAATGGTCAGGGTAGCACCACAGCTGTTTGGAGCACAGATACAGCAGATATCCATTGCAAGGAAGATGGAGCTAGGGTGACAGGGTGAATGCTGTGGGACAGCACCCAAGAACAAGGGACGACATCAGGAAGAGGTGGAACGACCTACAGGGGAAGGTACATTCCATTGCAGCAAGGCACCAGATCGCCATTTAGAGGACTGGCGGTGGGCCCCCAGCTCACAGCTTGGGAGGAGCAAGTACTGGCCTTACTGTATCCTGAGGGACTCGCTGGAGTAGCCGGAGGACTGGACATTGGTAAGCAACATTTACTACCTATCACCCCCCCCCCAATACCTGCATGCCATCTCACAACCTCACCCTCACTCCCATCACTCCACTACATCCCACACACTGCACCTACACATGACTAACCCCAATGCCAAGCCCTGCGTGGTATACCACTGCATGGACAGCCTTCCCAGCCCTGCATGGACCCCCATCACAAAAGCATGCACAGCATAGGGAAACTAACAATCCCACAATACATCACCATACACAAACAAAAGGTGGCAGGGCAACAGCAACCATAGAGGGGAAGCCAGGGGTGTACAATATGTCACACACATGGAACATAATACATCACTTACATCCCCACAGGTGCCCCTGCCAATGTCAGTGGAGAGGAGGTGCCACGACTATCCAGTCCCCCAACAGAAGATGCCCCCAGTGATGACAATAACTCTGGACTTCTGGATCTTGATGACCAACCTGGCCTATTAGGGACCACTGGACAGCCGGTCACCCAGGCCCACTCACAGACCACCACAGAGCCTCCCCCATCAGGATCCAACATCATAGCACCCACCCAGCGTACCCACACCTCTATCCTCAGGACACGTCAATCAGCAGTGTGCCCACCTGTACAGGGACCCCAGGCCACACCTCGCTCCCAAGACAATCAGGGACATGGGGTCAGTGGCAGTGGGCACACCATTCAGGGGACAGAGGCACAGACCAACAGGGACACTGGGAGGACTACTGTGCACCAGGGGGAGGACAGGAGCAGGGAACCGACTGTCCAGGTGGCACTCACAGAGATCCTGGGAGTCTACCAACATTCCCAGGACATGATGGGCCAGATCCTAGACAACGTGCAGGAGAACAGGCAGCTGCTAAAGAAACAGTATTAGGGGATCAGGGAGACTTGCAGGCCATCAAAACCACCCTGATCTCTATAGCAGAGGTGCTGGCAGACATGGCCAAAATCATGAGGGAGGTATCAGCACACCAGCAGGCCATTACCACTAGCCAGTCCATCGACCAGCCCTCTACTTCTGCTGCCACTAGTGGGCAGGAGGCCACGTCACAGGACCCACAGGCCACCAGCACCCTTCACCTTGCAGAAGGTGAACCACCCTGCAAAAGTTTCCTGTGACCCAGACAAAAGCCAGAGACACTTGCCAAGGCCACCGCCGGGAAATGAGACTCTACATTGTGTCCCACCCTGTCACCTTGTCCACTTTGAACTGCCTTTGCTCCCCTTCCTATGGCCCCTTGCATGCTGGACCTGTGCTACAAACAGACTGGAACAATACCCTGGACTTTCCTCCATCATCACCCCCATTCCATTGCACATCCCCCTCAATTTCTTAGCACTACAATAAACACCCTTGGACACAACTCGACTACTTGTATGCCATGTGTTGAAAATGTGTATTCTTGGAAACAGTTACATCCATTGCAAATGTACTTTACATTGTGAGAGCATAGAAATAATGACCTGTAGCTGGCTGTAGTCAGCACATCAGTACACAGTTGTGATATCATCAACGTCTATAAATTGACAAACCACAGGAGACAGAAAGTAGAGGTAAAAGGAAGTTAATGCCATCTTGCCACAGCCACACAGAATACACCATTAGTCATAGAAATGTTAATCTGCACTGTCTCACCTGTCTGTCATTGGAAGTACTGACTGATTACTGATGTTCTGTTGTCCTCATCGTCAGCCTCTTCATCCTCACTGTACTCAGGGTCCACTGCTGCCACAGGGGCATCTCCAATCTACTCCTGCAGAAAAGGTACATGTCATCTGAGGGCCAGGTTGTGCAACATGCAGCATGCCTCTACTATCTGGCAGACCTTCTTGGGTGAGTAGCACAGAGATCCACCTGTCAGATGGAGGCACCTGAACCTGGCCTTCAGGAGGCCGAAGGTCCTCTCGATGATCCATCTGGTTCACCCATGTGCCTCATTTTAATGTTCTTCAGCTGTTGTACTGGCATTCCTCACAGGGGTCAGCAGCCATGATAGGTTTGGGTAGCCAGAGTCACCTGCAAGTATTGAGGAACAACATTTAGCCTCACAACTGCAAGTATTGAGGAACAACATTTAGCCTCACACAATCCTGTGGGGTTGACACCAGAGGCATAAAGTCGGTGGGGACCAAGGCTCCCCTATTAGCCACACCCTGTGCCTCTGTAATTGGGCCATCACATTTTGGATGCTTCTATTCCTCAGAACAAAGGCGTCATGCAACAACCCAGGATACTTAGCATTGACGTCGGAGATGTACTGGTCTGCTAGGCACACCATTTGCACATTCATTGAGTGGAAACTCTTACAATTCCTGAACACCTGTTTATTCTGGCGGAGGGTACAAACACAATATGTGCCCCATCAATCACACCAATAATATTGGGGATATGTCCCATTGCATAGAATCCGGCCTTTGCAGTGGCCAAATCTTCCACCTGGGGGAAAGCTATGTAGCTGCACATGTGTTTCACCAGGGCAGACAAAACTCTTGCCAGCACAAGAGAAAACATTGGCTGTGACATTCCTGCTGACAAGCCCACTGTCACTTTAAAGAACCAGTTGCCCGCATACTGGCGGTGGAGGTCAGCACCCATCAAAAGAAGGGAATATGGTGTGCCATCGCCAAGGACATGCGGAGGCGGAGCACCCACTGTCGGAAACTGTGGGACGACCTGAGACGCTGGGCTTGGAAGACCGCAGAGGCCCAGCTGGGGATGGCTTCCCAACGAGGAAGGGAGCCCGTCAGACCCTGACCCCCCCCTGATGGCCCGCATACTGTTGGTGGCCTACCCTGAGCTGGATGGGCGCTTGAGGGCATCACAGCAGCCACAAAGGGGTGAGTACAGTGGGTATCAATACATATTTTGGCTGCTGGGATGGGATCCAGGTGGTGGATGTGTGTTAGTGGGTGCCCCTAAGGCCGGGCCATACATTGCAGCATGGGTAAACTGAAGGGTAATGGGTGCATGGCAAATACAGGTAACCTAGCTTGTTAGCAGTCCATTTCAGCCAGGGCATCGTGGGTCCCAGGAGTGCTTCAGATGGCGGTGTGTGGTCTTCATCTTGCCTTAGTGAGTAGCCATATCACTGGTAGTGCAATGCATAGTGCTTAAGTATTTTCCCTGTGTGTGACGGTGATTTGCATACCAATAGTGGTGTTGGTGCAGTCATTGACCAAGTGTATCCTCTGTCTCCTCCCTCCCTTCTTGTCTTGTCATCCTGTCCTTATGTGCATTAGCATCATCTGGCAGAGGAGCAGGGGCACCAGCGACAGAGGGAGCTGCATCCCACAGGGCTTAGGAGGCAGAGACCACCAATGCCGAGGAAACCAGTGGGACAGAGGGCGAGGGGAGCACCACGGCGGAGACAACACAGACTCAGTTACCTCCTCCGATGGGAGATAATTGGTGGTGGCGGACACCTTTGTGACTGCCCCAGCTGCAGGTACAGCTGCCACCCCGTACCAGCACTGCCCCCTTAGTAGGCCCTCAGTGAGTTGCTCGTGCCCGCGCACCCAGGAGGGTGGGCATCTCCTTCGCCTGAGGCACCTCAGGCCCTGCCCCAGTGAGCCCTGCTGCCCTGAGTGAGGAGGCTACTGACCTCCTGAGATCCATCTCTGTAGGGCAATCAACCATTGTGAACGCCATTCAGGGGCTGGCAACACAGATGCAGCAATGTATTCCTGGAGGGCATTCATGGTGGATTGGCAGCCCAATACAGATTGATTCGGGCTCTGGCCTCTCTGATGGTAGCCATTGTCCCTGTTTCTACCACCCCCCCATCCAACTACCACTTCCCAGTCCCAGTCTCCTCAACCCCAACCGATCCCAGGCACACATACAGATGAGCATGCACACAAGACAACACCCAAGAGTGGCACAGGCAGACACAAGCACCACACTTCATCCCACAAGCACTCATGTAAACACCATACAGTTGCAGACACAACCACATCCACTACCTCCACTATCTCCCCCTCCACCACCCTCCAAGTCATGTCCACACTTACACTTGCATGCACTGCCTCAACATCCACCGCCAGCATCCCCACACCAAGCAGCACACACACCTCACTAGCAGACACCTCCACAACATTCATCCACTTGTCACCTGTGTCCTCTCCTACTGTGTCTGTGCACCCCTCCTAAATGACACAAACACAAGCACTCAGACATCCAACAGCCATCCACCTCACACATGCACACTGCCCATGCACCTGCAACCAACTCCAGCAGACGTACACCTCCAAAAACCACTCCCTCAACCTCCACTCCCACCCTTCCTCCCTCCTTCCGCCCCACCGTCCCTAAGAAGCTTTTCTTTGCCCAACTTGACCTCTTCCCTCCTCCTCACCCCCGTCCTGCCCATAAGACCAGAATGCCAACGACCCAGCCCAGCACCTCAGCCAAACAGTCCACAGACACAGTGGAGGCATCTACTAGTCGTGGAGACAGGAATGTGAGGGATTCCACTCCAACAGCCAGAAAGGGGAAGGAGCCCACAACACCTACAGCCATGAAGGGGAAGGAGCCCACAACACCTTCAGCCAGGAAGGGGAAGAAGCCCACAACAACTACAGCCAAGAAGGGGAAGGAGCCCACAACAAGTACAGTCAGGAAAGGGAAGGAGCCCACAACAACCACAGCCAGGAAGGGGAAGGAGCCCACAACACCTACAGCCAGGAAGGGGAAGGAGCCCTCACCACCAGCAAAGGCAGCCCAGGAGACACCATCACCTGTTGCCACAGAGCAGCACTCCCCACCAGCTGAGGCAGTCCAGCTATCACCGACAGCTGAGGACATGTAGGCCACCCTCCAGGGACTGCTGCACAAGGGTCCCCCTCCAGAACCAGTGGGCATATTCCCCAGCTCAGAGACTGTGACCTTGCACTCCCCAACACTGAGAAGTGGGCATGGAGCCCGCTCCAAAACCAGTGGGCATGTTCCCCAGCTCAGACTGTTACCTTGCACTCCCCAGCAAAAGATAATGGGCAAGGAGCCCCCTCCAGAACCAGTGGGCGTGTTCCCCATCTGAGAGACTGTGGCCTTGCACTCCCCAGCAAAGAGAACTGGGCATGGAGCCCCCTCCAAGACCAGTGGGCATGTTCCCGAGATCAGAGACTGTGACCGTGCACTCCCCAACACTGAGAAATGGGCATGGTGCCCTCTCCAGAACCAGTGGGCATGCTCCCCATCTCAGAAACTGTGACCTTGCACTCCCCAACACTGAGAAATGGGCATCAAGACCCCACTAGAACCGGTGGGCATGTTCCCCAGCTCAGAGACTGTGACCTTGCACTCCCCAGCAAAGGATAATGGGCATGGAGCCCCCTCCAAAACCAGTGGGCATGTTCCCCAGAACAGAGACTGTGACCTTGCACTCCCCAGCAAAGGATACTGGGCATGGACCCCCCCCCCTCCAGAAGCAGTGGCCATGTTCCCCACCTGAGAGATTGTGGCCTTGCACTCCCCAGCACTGAGAAATGGGCATGGAGCCCCCTCCAGAACCAGTGAGCATGTTCCTCACCTGAGAGACTGTGACCTTGCACTCCCCAGCAAAGAGAAATGGGCATGGAGCCCTCTCCAGAACCAGTGGGCATATTCCCCACCTGAGAAACGATGGCCATGCACTCCACAGCAAAGAGAAATGGGCATGGAGCCCCCTCCAGAACCATAGGGTATGTTCCCCACCTGAGAGACTGTGGTCTTGCACTCCCCAGCAAAGGATAATGGGCATGGAGCCCCTTCCAGAACCAGTTGGGAAGTTCCCGTATTCGGTTGAAGTGTCCCCCTGCAGTGTTCTCTCCAGATTATGTCAGGATACACGTTTGGCTTTGGACTGTGCCCTGTGGCCTTGTGTGCCCTTATGACTTTGGACTGGGCATTGCCCTTTACGAACATTTGTATATATTTGGTTCATGTGGTGGGTTTTGCTATGCTAATACATTGTCAGTACTTCCGAAATCTGGTCCTTGTTTTATTGTGCTGTGTGCCATTGTTTTTCCTCTGTAACTGGTTGTGTGTCTGGTGTGTGTTATGCGTGTGTGTGTCACTCTTGTTTTCCTACCTCCCTACCTCCCTTGTGTGCTAGGCCGCTGTACTCACCGTCTTCGTCGGCGTTGGTGTTCCAGGTGGAGCATTACGTAGAAGATCATCAGGAAGACCTGCAGTTCGGGTTTCATGGTGGCGTAGTTATTCCCTGTGTCTCCGATGGTGAGTCCTTTCACCTCTGAGCTCTGTTTCTGCCAGCCTTTTGATGGTGTTGGTACTGCCCCGGAAAAGGTAGAGGATTTGAGTGTCTTAATATGGTGGGCGGTACTTTGTCTGCCGTCTGGGTGTTGACGACTACCGCAATGGTGGGTATTCTTTCCGCCCTGGTGGTTGGTGTGGTACGTTGGCTGCCTATGGAAGTTATCACTGCCGTGGTCATAATTTGCCAGGGTCGTAATAAGGGTCAAAGTGATATGCTAGACTTTAGCATATCGCTGTTTTTTTTTGCTCCTTTTGCTTGCTTTTTTTTGGTCCATGCCCACCAGTACTTAATTTGAGGCCAACAAAAGTCCATTCCAAATTCTGATTGGTGTACTTGACTCCCTGCCACGAATAAAGCAAAGACTTTAACCAACTTAATTTTCGGCCTCCAATTTCAAATTCCTTCACATTTACACAGTTTTAAAATTTTGAGTTTTGCAGTTAACTTTTTTTTTCTGTATATACACCTTATTAGTGTGAATGAAACAGCAACAAACCCCTCTGAATGGGATTTGCGGACCACCAGAAATCTGTGAAACCCCAAAATTGGGGAAGGGTTGGAATGAACACCATTCAGCAAAAAACAGCTTAAATGATGCCCGATCCAAAGAGAGAGAGATAGAGAGAGAAAGAGAGAGACCAACAAATGGTCCAATTGCCCTGCATCGGCTGATATCTTGTATTGCTTGACCACTTTGCTACTTGTTCTCAGCCTAAAGCAGTGCTCTGCAGAGTGACTCCACTGCACTACAAGACAAGGTCGCTGTGTTTTCGTACCTCACTTTTCAAAAATTAAACTCAGCCCAGGACCGCTTTGGGAAATATTATCCCTTCATGTAGAATCTTGAAACTTACCACTTGCAAAATCTCGGTGGCATTGCAATGTCGTTTTGGGGCCAATTGCGAATTCCGTGAGGCAACCTGCCCACGCCTGATGAGACAATCTTGAGTAAACAGCTTATTTGCCCATGACAGCTTACCCAACATACTAACGTTGCGTGAGGCATGTGTTCACAGAAAGTTGTTACAAGAGCACATTTACCAATTCTAACGTGTCTCATCTTTGTTCAGTTACAGGTTTTAAACCGATGTCAAAAATAAGCTTCCACTCTCCGTGGACAGACAATTGTTGGCACGTAATTTAAGGCGGGAACGACGCATAGCAGGAAACAACCGAAGGGCTTCCCAAAAAAAAGCGGCAGCACATTGGTTCGCATTAAAGTTACATTCTGGTTTTAAAATAGTAACAGTGGGCATCGCTGCGACAGTACAGATATCAACGTGCGAAAATATTAGCCTAATTGGTGTTTTTAGCTTGGCGACTCAGTCCGAAAGACCCCCGCGTGGCTGAAACCCGCCTTCGAGAACAAAAGTGCACATTCAGCATCCGCGTGGGCAAGTTCCGCTTTAAACGGGATCTGGAAATTAACTGTTCAAGATTTCGACTAAGTGAGATTGTTCGCACTGGGAACTCGTTCCATTTCCCGTACAGCGTCGGCCGACACTTGGAAACAAAGTTTTCATGGTGGAATCTTTGCTCTGCCGGAGCCTTTTCCCGGGGGAGGGATAGGTTTGATAGCAGCGGGGATAACGTTACTGTACCGATGCAAGTACTATGCAGCAGAGAGTGCGACTACTGAGAAAGGTTTTGAAACCATAAGCACGCATGCCAACGCTCCTGGTTTGGGCGGGAGACCCTCGCTCTTCAAATCAGAATACGTTTATTTTAGTACTCTCTCGCGTAAAAAAGCATTTCCTCAAAGGCAAGTTAGTAGTGGAACTAATGCCCATTGATTTTTTTGGTTCTCAATCCCTGCTTACCTGTCCCGCAATGTAGCCATGAACAACGAAGACATTCTTTGGGGCTGGGTTTCAGTAAACTCAATTTGAAGGGGTGACCTCACACACGTACCTGCACCCTGCTCTCTGGGCAAGGAGGGCCTACCACAGGGGTGATTTAAAGTGGCCTGAAGTGAAAGGGTGCATGCACCTTTTCATGCAGGCTGCAATGGCAGGCCTGCAGACACATTTTACAGCAGCTCCCATTGGTGGCATAATACATACTGCAGCCCATGGGGAACCCCTGGTGCCCCAAGTCCTGGGAACCATATACTAGGGATTTATAAAGGGGCACCAGTCTGCCAAATGTGGTGTGTGTGTGTTCCAAGCAACCAAATTTACAGGGAGAGAGCATAGTCACTGGGGTCCTGGTTCCAAGTGAACGCTCAAATTGCGGCCTGCCTCCTGAATATTGATGAGGCAGCTTCTGCGAATCACTAACAGTGTTAAGCACACTGTAATACATTGCAGTTTGCGATTTCCTAATAGCGAAACGCAAATATTCACTATTAGGAAATCATAAAGCTCTTTTGTGATACACCTGGCACTATGGCCCTCATTACAGCCCTGGCGGTAAATCCCGCTTTCCGCCGTACAGAAGACCGCCAGCATACCGCTGTGGTCGCGGAATTCCGCTACAGGTATTACGACCCACAGCTCGGAATCCGCCACAATACAGACACCCACACAAGTCCGCCACACCAAAGGTCAGTGATAAACTGGCGATACCAAAACTGACACCGTCACGCCAGCCAGAATACGCCCACAGTATCACGACCCACAAATCAACACGGCGGTCATTCAACCGCAGTAAACCATTGGCGGTACACACCACCGCACTCAAAATACACACACCTAACAAAACACAACCACATTGGACAATTCAAAATACACACACCTGATACACACACCACACCCACACACCCAATCCAATATAAAGCACATACCCACATCACCCACAAACCCTTACAACCAAAAATTTGAAAGAAGGCCAGAGAGAGAGACTATCAAACCAGCATCCACAGACACACAACACCATCATTTACACAACATCCACGCACCTCAAACAACACACACCAACACATCCCCTCATCCATCACAATAGACACCACCTCACACATCACCCACACCACATCATGGCACCTCAAAGACACCCCAGGTTCTCAGAGGAGGAGCTCAGGGTTATGGTGGAGGAAATCGTCCAGGTAGAGCCACAGCTATTCGGATCACAGGTGCAGCAGACATCCATTGCAAGGAGGATGGAGCTATGGCACAGAATTGTCGACAGGGTTAACGCAGTGGGACAGCATCCAAGAACACTGGATGACATCAGGAAGAGGTGGAACGACCTACGGGGGAAGGTACATTCCGTGGTATCCAGACACCAGATTGCTGTACAGAGGACTGGCAGTGGACCCCCACCTCCTCCCCCACAACTAACAACATGGGAGGAGCAAGTCTTGGCGATCATGCATCCTGAGGGCCTCGCTGGAGTAGCAGGAGGACTGGACTCTGGTAAGGCAAATATTTACTACTTTATCCCCATCACCCCACCTGCATGCCATCACATACCACCACCCTTACCCTCACACCCATCACCCCAACAACCCACAGATTCCCCACTAACACATCCCACATATCCCAAAACCAAAACCTGCATGTAACACCAATGCATGGATACCCATCACCAAAGCATGTCCAGTAGAGAGACTCACTTATGCCCCAAAATCACCAATCACACACGGGCCACGGCAATAATGCAAGCACAGGAGTAGAGGGTCACTCACCCATTGCACAAGATGGCAGACACAGATACAATAACTATGCATTTACACCCCAGTAGGGCCCATACACAACGTCACCGGACAGGAGGTGCCAGACATATGCAGTTCCCCCACAGAAGAGACCCACAGTGATGACAGCTGCTCTGCACGCCTGGATCAAGATGACCAGCCCTGCCCATCAGGGACCTCGGGACAGTCGGTTCCCCTGACACAGTCACAAACCACCACTGAATCTCCGCCCTCAGGAAACACCACCACACCACCCACCCAGCGGGCCCATCCCTCTGTCCCCAGGACACGTCAATCAGAAGTGTGTCCACCACTACAGGGAACCCAGGCAACCCCACTAACACAGGACGATCAGGGACCTGGGGGAAGTAGCAGTGGGCACACGGTTCAGGGGACAGAGGCACAGGATAACAGGGCAGCTGGGAGGACTGCTGTGCGACAGGGGTAGGACAGGCCCAGGGAACCCTCTCTCCACGAGGCACTCTCCAGCATCATGGGAGCATACCACCATTCCCAGGAGACCGTGGGCACGGTACTGGCCAAGTTTTAGGAGACCCAGCGGCTGCAGGAGGAACACTACCTGGGGATCAGGGAGGACTTGAAATCCATCAATACCACCCTGGTCACCATTGCAAGGGTGCTGGCAGACCTTCTCAACACCATGAGGGACACAGTGGCACACCAACGGGCCCCTTACACTAGCCTGGACGATGAACAGCCGTCCACCTCTGCCGGCACTAGTGGACAGGAGGCACCGCCGCAGGAACAACAGGCCACCAGCACCCCACCCCCTGCAGATGGAGAAACACCCCGCAAACAGTCCCTGAGATCCAGGAACAAGACAGAGAACATTGTCAAGACCCTCGCCAGGATATAAGACCCCCCTGAATGTCACCCTTCTGTCCCACTATGTCACCCTGTCCACCTTAAACTGCCATTGCTCTGGGCAATGAATATGACAGTCCGGCAGGTGAGTAATTTCCTTTCCCCCTGTACCATTACTCTAGGTCAGCGCTCACCAGAAGAAGGGTATTTGGCGTGCCATCGCTAAGGACGTCCGGACCCTGGGGGTCTACCACAGACGGAGCACCCACTGCCGTAAAAGATGGGAGGACCTGCGCCGCTGGAGCAAGAAGACGGCGGAGGCCCAGCTGGGGATGGCCTCCCAACGTGGAAGGGGTGACCGTCGCACCATGACCCCCCTGATGTACCGGATTCTGGTGGTGGCGTATCCGGAGTTGGATGGGCGCTTGAGGGCATCACAGCAGCCACCAGGTGGGTGAATACACTCTCATTCAGCTAACTCTGCGCGCATTACGAGGTGTCTGGGTGGGGAGGTGGGCAGTGTGTTCCCCTAGGCCAGGGCGAACTTGGTAGGCAAGGTCCCTTGTGAGGCAGGCTACGTGGCACCCCAACCCCACTAGTGGTAAGAGCCATCTACACCTAGTCAGGCTCCTGTGACTTCCAGGTGTGCAGCAATTGGGCTTAGTCCTCGTACCCCATGGGCATGTGAATTATCTAGGAACTGTTAGTGCATGGCGTAGTGCTGAGGGCTGCTCCCTGTGTGTTGTTTCCGCGAACGGTAGTGGTGTTGCATACACTGAACATGTTTTTCTTCTGTCTTTCCCCCCTTTTTTGTTTTCTCCCTGTTCTTGTGTGCAATGGCATCATCAGGCGGAGGAGCAGTGGCACCGGAGCAGGAGGGAGCTGCAACCCACTTGGCCCTGGTGGGTGAAGCAACGGGGTCTGAAGCCACCAGTGGGACGGAGGGCAAGGGGAGCTCCACGACAGGGACAGGAGCATACACCAGAGACAGCGACTCCTCCTCTGATTGGAGGCCCTTGCGGTGGTGGGCACCTCTGTGCCCACTGCATCAACAGGTACACCCGCCACCCCCCCTACCAGCACCGCCCTCCCAGCAGCCCTTCAGTGTGTATCCTGTGCCCGCTCACCCAGGAGGGTGGGTATCTCCTTCACCCCAGGCACCTCAGGCCCTGCCCCAGTCAGCCCTGCTGCCCTCAGTGAGGAGGCTGTTGACCTCCTGAGATCCCTCACTGTTGGGCAATCTACCATTGTAAATGCCATCCAGGGTATTGAGAGACATTTGCAACAAACAAATGCATACCTAGAGGGCATTCATTCTGGGCTGGCGGCCCAACAGAGAGCATTTCAGGCTCTGGCCTCAGCACTGATGGCAGCCATTGTCCCTGTGTCCAGCCTCCCCCTCCAACTTCCACTACCCAGACCCAATGCCCTGTACCTCAGCCTATCACAAGCACACCACCAGACCAGCATGCACACACATCAACACACAAAAGTGGCTCAGGAAAACATAAGCACCACACATCCCATAGGCACTCACACAAGCACCATCCCCATGCAGACACACCAACATCCACTGCCTCCACTGTGTCCCCCTCCTCCACATCCTCCTCCTCCCTCCCTGTCTCGTCTCCACTCACACCTGCATGCACTACATCCTCAGCCACTACCTCCATCACCAGCACGCCCATCACCACACACCGCTCACGTGCAATCACCACCCCCACTACCATTCACACATCCCCTGTGTCCTCTCCCAGTGTGTCTGTGAGCCCTCCTCCCTAAGTACACAAAGGCAGGTACACACCCACCCAACAGCTATCCACCTCACAACAGCCTCCGGCCCATGCACCTTCACCCAAATTAGCAGACGTACACCTCCTACAACCACTACCTCTTCCTCCACTCCCAAACCCACTCCATCTTCCCATCCCAGTGTGTCTAAAAAACTTTTCCTGGCAGCCATTGACCTCTTCCCTTCACCACCCCCGTCCTTCCCCTAGGGCCAGGCTTTCCAGGTCCCAGCCCAGCACCAAATCCCCAGGCACAGTGGTGCCAGCAACTGCCGGGTCATCAAGTGCACCACCCATCAGGGCTGCCAGTGTGCCACGTAGTGAGGGCAAGGACATTCTGCCACCTGCCAAGGTGAAGAAGGTGCCCACATCCCGGAGGGAGAAGCCGCACCTACCAGCCACCAAGGACTCCGCAAAAACAAAAGGGGATAGTGGCAAGACACCTGCGGCACCATCAAAGGTGGGGAAGGGACAAAAGCAGAAGAGCAGGTCAGGGCAGGCCACAGTGGCACCGACTGAGGGACCAGTGTCACCTCTTCTGTCCACCACAACTCCAACCTGCACGGCGGTGAACACCGCAAGCTGCCCCGCCACCAGCACCACCACCTAAACCGCCACCTGCACAGCCACTGGCACGTCTATAGCCTCAGCGACAGTCCCGAGCATCTTACCCAGTGGGCAGCCGTCCGAGGCTGTGGGAGACGTCCTGCTGTGTCCCTCAGCAGGTGCTGACCCATGCACCACTGCCTGCACCGCCACCACAGACACCGCCGCAAGCACCGCCACTAGCCCCGCGACGTGCTCGGACAGTGACACCGCCTCTGTCATGGCTACCATCCCCAGTGGTCAGTCGTCCGAGGCTGGAGGAGAATTCCTTCACCCTGGCCAGCTTCCATGAGGCATGACTTCCATCACTGTTTGCACCTGCAGGTGGAAGGCGAAGCCACAGCAGTGTGGGGTATGTCGCTGCCTCCATGGCGTATCATGCTACCTGTTCCTCGGCAATCTCGGGGCACACACACCCAGGTGAGGGAATGGTACCGGCCACACTGCACGTGGAACACTGGGCACCAGGCCCCCTCCAGCACCAGTGGAGAATGACATCCACTACCTCAGTCCTTGGCAGGATGAAGCACTTCTGGCACCATGCCCCCCCCAGAACCAGTGGAGAAATACATCCACTACCTCAGTCCTTGGCAGGATGAAGCACTCTGGACACCAGGCCCCCTCCAGAACCACTGGAGAATGACATCCACTACCTCAGTCCTTGGCAGGATGAAGCACTCTGGGCACCATGCCCCCTCCAGAACCAGTGGAGAATGACATCCACTTGAGAGACTGTGGCTTTGCACTCCCCAGGATAAAGCAGTGGGCAAACTACCCACTGGACAGACTTGAGAGACTGTGGCTTTGCACTCCCCAGGATAAAGCAGTGGGGAAACCACCCACTGGAGAGACTTGAGAGACTGTGGCTTTGCACTCCCCAGGATACAGCAATGGGCATGGAGCCCCCTCGTGCAGCAGTGGTGTTGTGCGTTCATCTGGCTGAGGTGCCCCCCACCCCTGATGTGCCTGTTTATTTTCGATCTGATGCCCCAGCAGTGTTCTCTCCGTTTCCAGTCAGGTATCTTGTGTGGGCTTCGCCCATGCATTTTGGGACCAGTGGTCCACGGACAATGATTGGTACACTATCTGGACTTGTGTAGTTGGTGTACATATTTGTATATACTGAATTTTGAATTTTGACTATCAGATTTTTCATGATTACAATCGTTACAATCATTTAATTTTGTCCTTGTGTTCTTCCAGGGGGTCATGGGGTGTATATGTAATGTTGCTGCATGTATTTGTGTGTATGTTGTTGTGGGTGAGGGTGGGGGTATTGCGTTTCTGCATGTGTGTGTCACTCTCTTTTCCCTCCCCCCTCCCCTATGTTGTAGGTGCAGTACTCATCATGGTCGTCGAAGGCGTCTGTCCTGCTCCTGATAGAGCAGGAGGAAGAGCAGCATTGGTAACACCTGTAGTTCGGGCTCCATGGCATCCTGGTTCCTCGTTGGGTATCGAGAGGTGAGTGTTTTCCCTTCTGTGTACTGTTTCCACTGTGCTTTTGATAGAGTTGGTTCCGCCCCAGAAAAGGTGGCGGATAGGCGTGTTGACATACAGTGGGCGGTACTTTGTCCTCCACCTGTCTGTTGGCGGTTACCGCCGCGGTGTTTGTTTCTACCGCCGTGGCGGTCAGAGTGTTAAAGTGGTGTCTATGTTGGCGGTTTCCGCCATGGTTGTGATTCCATTTTTTTCTCTGCCAGCCTGTTGGTGGTATTACCGCCACTTTAATACCGACCACAAGGGTTGTAATGAGGGCCTATATGTTTTCTGCATCTTACTATATGAGAAAAAAATTTCAGTAGCTAGTTGTTAAATAGTTTCTACTGGATTTGGTTATGGTACATATTATTTATTGTTATCTAAAATACAAACTCTGCCTCACCAGGTTTGAGAGTGTCATAGATGGCGTAATAACAACATGTGCAGAAAAGGTATATGAAGATGTATTTCAGGCAGGGCCTGTATTAGGGCTGAAAGGGGCCCTGTTCCCTTGTCAGCTCCCACCTAGAGACTGAGGGAGCTTGAAGCCTGAAGCTGCAGTAACCAGCAGACTAGGAGTGATTAGAGTATACTCTGTCCTCCTCCCTAAGTGCTAATGCTGAGTTTAGAATTACCATCCTTTTTATTGTGTTACTTTTTGTGTTTACTTATTTTATTTATTTTAAATTATTTTATTTGAGATTTTCAATATAGACAAAGAAATAGCATTTTAGCGATGCATCAATAGTACAAGGTATGTAAATAACCTGTCTCGATAATAGAAACAAATCCCCCTCCTCGTAAATGCTGCTCTTACTAATTCAAACTACACAATATATTAGCGAGTGATACAGGTTCTATAGTCATAGGATACATTATTAGATAAACTTAAAAACCATCAAAGTAAAATAATCAAATCAACAGAGCTGCTAGTAAATGCGTTGAACAGGATACTGAGACTATTCGTAGACTACCAGACTTCCCTCTAATTTACCTCATCCCCAGTTAGGGCTAGTGTTTGTCCATTACACGTTCCTGACTTTGGGAAGGAGGGGCGATCAGTCCCACGTCATACTCTCCCCTAGGACCCAACAGCTCTTCAGCAGGTTTGCACAGTTCTTTCAGCATTTGCGCCCACGCTGCCAAGTCATCCACCAGTTTTTCACACTTTCTGACATGTTTCATTTGTACCTCCTTAGCCACTGCCCATTCCGCCATATCCCCAAGCCATTCCATGTATTCAGGTGGGACTGCACTCTCCATTTGATAATAATCTGTCGCATTGCAAGCAGGGTCCCCAGCAGTATAAACTTATGATTAAGTTTCTTGTTTTTTGGTGACGGTAGCAGTACCAGCAGAAAAGTCTGTGGTGTAGTCGGTCTCTCCCAACCTGTGACACGGTCCAGGACTTGAACGATATCTCCCCAAAAATCTATTATAAGTGGACGATGCCACAATGGATGCAGGAAATGGGCCACTGGGGCGCTCCATCGAAGGCATCCATCCAGTCGGTTTGCATATTTATATGGAAGATTTTGGGAGTCACATATATCTGGTGTGTGTAGTTATACTGTCTTAGTTTAAAGCTAGCATTGGAACTTATCTCTTTTGCCCTAACATGTACTTTTCCCCACTCCTGTGTAGTACATGTCTCACCCAGCGCTTTCTCCCTTCTTTACTCTGCTTTATGTGTGTATTTTGGAAGAGTGATTCTTAGTGCTCTATAAGGATGAGAAATCTGGTGTCTGCCCCCTGCCATATTTAACATCATAGTCAATGTGTGCAAAATAGGTGGTTCCCCTGTGAAGCAGGGCAACAGATCTTGCGCCGTTGCTGCCATTTTTGCGTATTGCAAATATTGTCCCAATACTAACCCAAAGAAATCTCTGGCATCCGCCTGTGTGATGAATTCTTCTCAAAGGTAAATATTTGCCAGGAGCTCACATCCCCCATATTTCCATTTTTTGTATTGACATAATCTTAGTGACATGTGCATATGGTTTAAGGACCCAGAGTGGCATGTCCCTGGCGTAGGGAGCAGGACGTATCACTGCTGTGACTGCATGTTCCCACACCATACACATCTGTTGAATAATGTATAGCATTCCTTCTGGCACCCACGCCCCGCACATGAGTAGGGCTGGAAGTGACTGGTCCCCATATATGCCCCACAAAAGAGCCTACTCCCAGTTTTCATAATCATCTAAACAATCAATCGCATGTTGAAGGTAGGATGCAATATAGTAAAGTTCCATATTGAGGATCTCTATCTAGTCGCTTTCCCAGGTTTGTTTAAGTCTTGAAAAGGCCTATTCTCTTTCATTTGTTAACCCAAATTAATTCTAAAATTAAGTGATCCAGCTCAGTAAAATATTTCTGAGGTAGTTTAAAGAATGTACCTTGTAAGCTGTATAAGCATCTGGGGAGTACAACCATCTTCACAACTGCTGCATGGCCCATTATAGACAGAATCAGTGTTTTCCAAAAGCATATTGAAGCCCCAAGCCCCTCCATCAACTGCCTTATGTTTAGATCTAAGAATGTCAGTTACGCATAAGCTAACTTTATACCCAAATATCTAGTCCTTTTGCCACATTACAGGAGAATGACTTGCGGAAGCCACTCCATTGGAGTTCCTTTCAGTAGTCCCATCGGGAACATGTGCAATTTTTGGACATTTACAAAGAGACCTGACGCCTCTCCAAAATATTGCAGGGCCTGAAGGAGTATAGGTCCAGAGTAAATTGGATTCTTGAGATACACAAATGCATTGTCAGCATGTAGGGACACCACGTGTGTGGTCTCTCCGACAGGGACCCCCAGATTTTCAAGACCCCACGCAGTAGGGTAGCCAGGGGCTCGATGGCCAGTGCAAATAAAAGAAGGGACAGGGGGCAACCTTGTCAAGTACCTCTTTGGAAAAAAAATTCCCTCATACCATGGTTGCAATGCGCACACGTGCTTCAGGGTCTGTGTAGAGTGGTGTAATTCATGTTATGTAACACTGGCCAAATCCCTTTTTTCCCAGTACCAACCACAAGTAATCCCAATCCAGTGAATCAAATGCGTGTTCAATATCTAGGAGTGTGAGATCCCATGGCTCCTCCCTCATGCACAATGTGTGAAATATTTGGACTAGGCGCTGAATATTATACATGGTGCTCCTATGAGGTATAAACCCACACTGATCCGTATGTATCAGTGTGGGAAGATGCACGAGCAAACGGGCTGCCAGAACCCCACTCAGTATTTTAACATCCACATTCAAAAGGGACAACAGCCTATAGGATGACGGTTCAACTGGGTCTTTAGCAGGCTTAGTGATTAGTACCACCAATGCCTCGCGAATGGAGGCAGGCAGCCTCCCTCTCTGATAAGTCTCCATGTAGACTTCTAACAGCTTTTCTACCATTGTGCCTGTATAGTGTTGATAAAATTCAGCTCCTAGTGTTTTGGCAGTTTTCAGTCCTCTGGATCATCCAAGGAAGATCGCTCATTCTTGCACAATACTGGGAGAGTCAGCTCTGCCAGGAATGTGGCACCATAATCACAGTCTGTCCCATTTAGCTTCTCATACAAGCAACCCAAGTAAGCTCTGAATACTGCATTTATTGCTATCTTTGTGTTATCTAGTGTCTCCCCTCATTTCGCAACACTGTAACTGACTCTCTGGTCTCTTGTTGTCTAAGCAGTCAAGCCAACATGCCCCCGTCTTATACCCTTCAGCGTGTGAATGTTCAATTGCGTGTATTTTTTCCAGCCGGCGCCAGTCATCTAAGAGTTCCGTCCCCTAATTTATCTGGTTGAAAGGGGAGGGACTTTTCTAGGTCCTGCAAATGTCCCTCTTGATGGGTAATGTCATTTTCCACTTGTCTGCACATACTGTCGGTGGTTTTCGGGCATATTCCTTTCATCACCACCTTCAGCGCCTCACACTCATGTGCCCTATTGCTAGTGCTACTCCAGTTTTTCTTAAATAGAGGGGGAGAGTTCTTTACAAAGTATGGTCTCAAAGGGGGGGTCCATCAGTTCCTCTGCCCGCAAGCACCAAAGCGGTATCATCGGCCACCTGCGACCCCTGTCTAGACTCATCAATAGAAGGGAATGATCCGATAAATAGCGTGAGAGATATATGCCATGTACCTGTTGAGTCAAGGAAGCAACACAAAACAATAATCTTATCTGCTGTGTGTTCCCGTGGCAGATGTAAAACAGGAGTATACCCTAGACTGTGGATTTTTCTGTTCTCATGTCATCAATCAATTTGAGTTCCCTAATGAGGTCCATCAACTGCCCTGTCATTTGTGGTTTAGTATGTAGTTTCTGGGGCATAAGGTCTAATTCACCATCCAGTACACAATTGCAATTCCCCGATAGAATAATGTCCGTTGATAAAAATACATTTGCAGCATTAAGTACCCCACTGTACAATATCCCGCAGTCAATGTTGGGAGGATACACCTTTATCAGGTGTATCTCATGTCCATCCAAGATGCCACACAGTATCACATACTTCCCCTCTGGATCTAGTATGTGGGCTTTAAATTGGAAAGGAAACCCTGGGTCCACCCATATCAATGCACCTTGGGTATACCCAGAGTACGACGTTGCATATATTTACCCTCTCCATCTTTTTCAGAGGCTAGAGATACAGTCCCCCTATACACGAGTCTTCTGCAGAAAAACAATGGACACTCAATATCGCTTCAGGTAGGCATGTATTCTGCATTGTTTTTCCAGACCGCCAGGTCAAACAAACATTTCAAACATTTATAAACATCAGCCATTTTCATAGTCTCTGTAGAGTAGCCATTCACCCACAACTCCTGTCCACGCCCCTGCACTTATCATACTTGCATGGGCCCACCTTTGCAAGCCCCAAACACTACATTCAAGCAAGCACCATTATTCCCCTATGCTTTGAAAATTAACCGAAGTAGAACAATACCCCAACACCCCCCTTTCCTTGGGCAGTGAAGCCGTCCCGTCCTAGTTGCAACAAAGCTGGGCATAAACATATGTATATCCCGTCCCATCCCCATCCCACAAGTGCTCAAGCCAACATGCACTTGCGTCCAAAAAGCTCCTTAACGCTGCGTTAGAGGAGAGAGGGCCCTGGGTGCCATGAGGCCAAAGTACTCAAGTGGCTCAGAAAATGCCTAAAGCCCCTAGTCTCTAAAGTTCCTGCTAGCATATCATAATCAGCATAATGTATGTTTTATGTTCTTTTATAGTACCATTTCCCCCAACTTAGAATCTGCAATCGTGGAGAGCGCGCAAGCCAAGATGGCCGCTAGCTAACAGAGCTCCGCACATCGTCGGACGCGTTTCCGACACTGGAGCAGTTTTTCTTACATCATTTATGGCGCCTTACTTATAATTGCCTGCTGGATGTGTTGGTGAGCATTTTTCAAGTTTTAAACGTTTAAATGCAGCCTAGCTTCTTTTTTGTGACTTTTAAATAGGTTTAAAATTTTCTCCTCATGAAATGTGGCCATTTTGAATAACTATTACTCACCACTATGATGTACTTATTTGCTTGTTTTTTAACCTTTGATGGATTTGTTTGTAGTTTTCTGCGCAAGCCATGTAATTAATTTTTACAATCCCATCAATATATATTGGGAGCTCCTAGGCCACTCGTTTCCTTATTGAAGGATTTTAATTCTTTTATGGGCAAACTAAACAAAATAAAATCTCTGTCACATCAGTTCTCCTCAACTGATAAACCTTTGAAGTTTTTACAGTTGGATACTTCTGCTGCAGCGTCTTCTTCTGCCAAGTCAAAGATGTCTTCCTCATCTTCTTCTTCGCTTAAAGTCTCCCAGAATATTTCTATAACTAATCATAAGAGGGTCAAACAAGACCCACCTTCACCAGTAAAATCTCCTGCCCGATTTCTCTTGAACTTGTGCTTTACAAAATATGTGCACTGCGTTCTTTTATTGAAGAAACTAATTCTCGGATGCAAAATCGTGATACTAAGTGGTCTCAAATGGAAGTGAGAGTTTCTTTTTGGAGCAAAGAGTCAGTGATGTGCAAGATTAAACAAATAAAATTGCTAACTTGGAGAAGGAAGTGGCAACTTTGAAGACACTTGCGGAGGATTTGGAAAACAGAAACAGGCGCAATAATCTCCGCCTTTATGGATTACCAGAGGGTCTTGAAGGGAGTGATCCAATTTTATTTTTTGCTTCATTCTTTCCAAAGTTAGTGGACCTACCATCTTCTACAGTATTGAACACCCAAAGGGCGCACCACATTGGACATCGTCCTTCGCATTCCTCCATATCTAAACCAGGAGGCGTGATTATTTTCTTTCTTGAATTTATTGATCAACTGAGAGTGCTTAATGCTGTAAAAAGCCAAAAAACAAATCGCTTGGCAAGGAAATAAAATCTTTATCTCACATGATGTGTCCAAAACTACTGCAAACAGAAGGAAATAATTTTTGGACCTACATCCACAGCTTCGAGACTTGGAAGCTCGTTTTGGATTATTCCATCCGTGTTTGTTCAAAGTGACTTATCAAAATGGGACCACTTCATATACCTCTCCTGCAGCTCTTTGTGATTTCCTAAGACTACATTCTGCAAACCCTATGGAAACGGCTGGCCCTTCTACACATTGACTATATGCTTTTTCTTAATCTATTATGATACAGTTGATAGTCCTTCATATACCGCCTTTAACAGTATATTATATTGGTATGACTAGAGGTCCTTTTTGTTAATGTATTGGTTTTTTTCCACAGGTTCCTGGTGTCTTATATATCATTATTTTTGCTCATATCATTTTTCCGTCAATGTGTTCCATTTCCTTGCTGTGCCATCTTCAGTCTGTGCTGTCACCACCCCTGTCCCATTGTTCATTCATCTCAGGTATGTTTTTGCAGTCGTCTTTATTTGACATGTACTGCATCTTTTTTTTCTCTTGAATATTTTCTATCTTTTCTCTTGTTGTTTCCCCTTTACTCTTCTCTTTCTCTGTTTTTCTTGTTTTCCTATCCCCTATATGTATTTTTAGTTATTTACGGTACAAGACCTTGCATGTATCTATATGGTTATGCAACGTAAAATTCAGAGTTATTTCTTGGAATGTCAAAGGGTTTTTTAACCCAATAAAAAGGCAAAGAAATTGATCCCATTTAGCTAAATATAATCCAGACTTGGTTCTTTTACAAGAGACACATTTGACGTATTCTGAAGCACTGAAACTTAAAAGAGGTTGGGTGGGCAATGTTTTTACTTCTCCTACATCTACAAAGAAGAATGGTGTTATTGTGCTCTACCATAAACAATTATCAGTTAATGTTATTTCATAAGACTCGGATTTCGATGGTAGATGGCTTTTTGTGAAGCTAAGTATTAGTGGCATTACAATGACCATTGGCAATATTTATGGTCCTAACCACACAGATGATCTTTTTTGGCCTAATGTTACTAAACAATATTTGCATTTTAATGATGAATTGGTTCTTCTTGGAGGGGATTGCAATCAAATTATTGACCCTTTTTTAGATAGGCAATCTGTAATTAAATTTTCTCCTCACAAAGTGCATAAACAATTTAAGGCATTTCTCTCACAATGTAATTTAATTGATTCATGGAAAACTTTGAATTCTGATAGTAGGGATTTTTCATTTTATTCTCCACCACATGGCTCATTATCTAGACTTGACCATATTTTTGTTTCAAAATCACTTTCCCAAAATCTTATCAATTCCTCCATTGAACCAATGGTAATCTCTGATCATGCTCCAGTCATCACAGATTTTGATTTGCTCCTGGTGCATCCAAAATCCAATAGGTGGTGATTTAATTATTCATTGTTGCTCGATTCTAAATTTTCCACATCCTTTGCTGCCTTTGCGGAGGAATTTTTCCAATTTAATGATGTTCCTCATGTTTCCCCACAACTGCTATGGGATTCGTTCAAGGCTGTAGCTTGTGGTCATATACTAAATTTTGTCTCCAATAAAAAGAAAACTTTTAATGCACAGCATCAATCTCTACTTCTCAAAATTAAACATTTAGAACATCAATATTATTCTCCCTCTTCAAATTTGAATCTACAAGAATTTATTCAGGCAAAATTGCAATGTAATAAAACCTCAATGGATAATGCCTCCTCTTTTCTTCTACGTAGTAGCGCCCTCTAATATGGGGGTCGAAATAGATCGGGGACATTTCTGGCTAATTATTTAAAAGTATGAAAGCAATGCTACACAGTGAAGTCTATAATCACAGATACTGGTAAGTCCCTTTTTATAGATGGCGATATCTTAGCTGAATTCGTCAATTATTATCAGACTCTTTATACTCCTGAGTCAGTCCCGACCTCCTTACAGACTGATGATTATTTAAAGAAAATTCCACACCCTTATAAGACTCTAGTTGATGTTTCTCCACTTGAACTTGATGTTTCTGCATCAGACATTTTTAAAGCCCTTCAGTCTCTTACAAAAGGTAAAACTCCAAGTCCAGATGGATTTACAGTGGAATTTTTTTTACATTTTTCTTACTTTTTCTTCCCAAACCTTTACAGCTTTTTCAATTCTTAACGGGCTGTGGCTGTACAGGGGGAACATTTCAAGAAGCTTAAATTTGTTTAATTCCAAAGGAAGGTAAGGGTCATACTTACTGTAAAAATTATAGGCCAATTGCTCTACTCAATACAGATTATAACATTTTTGCAAAATTGTCAGTCTTACGTCTTGATCCACTTTTACTTGCGCTGATAAGTAAGGAACAAACTGGTTTTGTCAAAGGTAGACTTGCTTCTGACAATTCTAGAATATTCTTCAATGTACTCAGCAAGGCTTCCATTCTTTCGTACTCTTTAGCAGCAATTTCCATAGATGCTGAGAAAGCGTTTGATCGGTTAGACTGGTCTTTTCTATGAAAAACTTTAGCTTTGCATGGTTTAACTAATTTCATTTCATTTATCTCTTTGCTTTATCAATCCCCAATGGCCTCGATATTGGTGAATGGGAAATTGTCCAGATACGTTGTATTATATCGTGGCATTCGTCAAGGGTGTCCACTTTCTCCACTCCTATTTATCCTAGAGCTAGAGCCATTTCTATCCTGTATTAGAAATAACCTTAAAATTGAAGGCTGCCAATATGGTGAGAAACATTTAAAATTAACAGCATATGCAGATGATATACTTTTATATATTTCAAACCCTGAACTCTCGATTCCATCACTACTTCGGGAGATAGAGCTTTCTTTGATTTCAGGTTATAACATAAATTCGGGTAAAACTGAAATCCTTCTTCTAACAAAATTTTGTTTTAGATCATCGTTCAACATTACTGACTTCCATTGGAATACTTCCAAGATTAAATATTTAGGTATTTGGTTCACCTCTTCCATTAAAAAGTCCATTGAAGTAAATATTTCTGATGCTTTAGAGAAGTTTGATAGATCCCTTCTGTTATGGAATCCCTTATTTTTATCATGGTGGGGTCCTTTTGACTCTATCAAAATAATGATTTCTCCTAACATTTTATATATCCTATCCATGACTCCAATTCCTTTGCCTGTTACTTTTTTTAAACAACTGGACTCAAGATTGTTTAAGTTCCTTTGGAACACTAAGAAATCTAGAATTTCTCTTAGTCACCTTCTCCATTCTAAACAGGAGGGTGGAGCCAAATTTCCAGATTTTAGACTGCATCATAAACCCTTTTGTTTGCGTCAGGCCTCTAGATGGATCTCCTTGTCAAGATCTGTGTTTACTCCCTCATGGTTGGATAATGAATGTTCCTTACTTCTACCTTTTGTCCCTCGTGAGATGGTATCCTTTTCTTATACTATTTCGCTTACCTCCTCCCGCTTCTTAACCATACTTGTGCTCTTCTGCGTTCTCACTATTTACCTCCAACCATCACTTATTGCTATTTTATGAATTCCCCTATTTGGCATAATCGTCTCATCACTATCAATTAAAAATCCTTATTTTGGAAATCCTGGCGACAAAGAGGCTTAGCTTGGGTCAAAGATTTCTTTTCCAATGATACTCCACTTTCATTTTCACAATTCCAACTTCTATTTCATTGTCCTAATTCATTTATGTCTAAATATCTTCTACTTATTAATGTTATTCTGGATGTACTTTTTTCATAGCCTTCCCTTCCTTCTTCTTCAGAATAACCCTTTTCTTTGTCCTCCGTTCTTACCTCATTTTCTAAAGCATCAATTATTTATAAACGTTTTCAATCTCCTGTTTTGACATGGCCTAAGTCTAAAATTGAATCTCAATGGGAATTGGATTTGGGATGTACCTGGACTATTCCCTTCTGGAATAAGACATGGCATAGATCTTATAGAATATCTAGATCAGCTTCTACCACACAGTCACTTTTCTTTCTGTACCACAGACTTTATTTTACCCCCTCTACTTTAGTTACATTTTCTGTATCTTCAACTTCAAATTGTTGGTCTTGCAATAGTCCAAAGGGAGACCTTATGCATCTCCTCTTTGAGTGCCCTCCCACTGTTTCCTTCTGGAGAAAACTTTGGTGTCAGCTTACCTCCATTTTTCATTTGCAATCCCAATTATCTCCCTCAGTGCTTTTTCTAGGTAGCCTCTCTGCCGACATTGTTTCAGATTATGATAATATAAAGCTGTTGGATCTCATGTTAGCTTTAGCCTTTCAGCAAATTGCTTTTAATTGGAAAAAGTCTTCCAACATTTCCTACAAGACTTGGTGGTATATTGTCTGCCACTATCGTAGACTAGACATTGCTTTTACCTCTTTATGCTGCCCCTCCATAAATAGAGATCTGTAATGGTTACCTTTGACTGATTATCCGAATGCTGTTGCTTGCAATTCTACTAATTGTACATTATCTGAGAATTTATAGCCACCATGAATTGTCTGTTATCTCTGTTCTTGATTGAATCTAATTTTAGCTCATTTTGGGGGTCATTCTGACCCTGGCGGGCCAACGACCGCGGAAGCACCGCCAACAGGCTGGGGGTGCTTCCGGGGGCATTCTGACCGCGGCGGTAAAGCGGTCAGAAACGGTGGTTTCCCGCCGGCTTCCCGCTGCCCCAGGGAATCCTCCACGGCGGCGCTGCAAGCAGCGCCGCCATGAGGATTCCAACCCCCTTCCCGCCATCCTGTTTCTGGTGGTTTTCGCCGCCAGAAACAGGATGGCGGGAACGAGTGTCGTGGGGCCCCTGGGGGCCCCTGCAGTGTCCATGCCACTGGCATGGGCACTGCAGGGGCCCCCTAACAGGGCCCCATTGAGATTTTCAGTGTCTGCTTGGCAGACACTGAAAATCGCGACGGGTGCAACTGCACCCGTCGCACACCAGCAGCTCCGCCGGCTCCATTCGGAGCCGGCATCCTCGTTGCTGGTGCTTTCCCGCTGGGCGGGCGGGCGGCCTTTTGGCGGTCGCCCGCCAGCCCAGCGGGAAAGTCAGAATGACCGCCGCGGTCTTTTGACCGCGGTACGGTCTTCTGGCGGTTCCGGCAGGCCGGCGGCTTCCGCCGCCGGCGGGAGTCAGAATGACCCCCTTTATGCTTTACTGAATATCACTGTTTTTTAGCTTTTGAATACCCATTGTATCTTTTTTATTTTTATTTGTTGTGTTCTGTTTTTTATTGTTTTTCCCCATTATACACTTTAAAATGTTAAACAGCTTTTACAATTCCTTTCAAGTTTATCTCATTATAGTTGTGACAGATATCTTGTATTGATATTATGAGATCCATATGTATTTTGATTTTAATAAAGCTGATTTACCTTAAAAAAAAAAAATGAATCTGCAATCGTGTTAACAATTTCTTCAGGGCAACCCCTCCTCTGTATTGTCCATGTCCGAACCCGGGTGGCTGCGACTCTCCCCATAGGAAGAACTTGGATCCGTCAAAGCCTCTGCCAGGAATGTTCTGTCTGGTCCCACCACTGTGCGGCCTTATAGACCTGTTTGTTTTTGTCACTTGTTCTCTCGTCTGTCCTGATTGCTGGACCTCTGTGTTGGTATTGATTCATCCAAGCCATCTCGGGCCTTCCGCAGTGTCCCTCCATCAAGGGCACCGGGCAGGGTGTCCACCCAGCTACTTGCATCGCTGGCGTTGAATAAGAAATGGACCTTGCCCTCATACACCACCCTCAATTCTTCTAGAAAGAGCAGACTGTATCTCACATTTTAAGCATGTAGCCTTCGTTTAACATTCAGGTAGGTCTTTCGTTGATTCTGGACTTTCTGGGTGTTGTCAGGAAAGACTGAAATAGGAAGTCCCTCAAATTGTGGCTGTTTTTTAAGCCTAACATGGCACAGGATAGTGTCTCTATCTCTGTAGTTGTAGAGGCGATCAATTATCACACATGTCAGGGCTCCAGGTCACTGCTTGGGATCAGATGAGCTGCACTACACTCCGGTGCTGCCTGTCCATTTTTGAAGCATCTTGGGCCAGGATTAAGTTTTGCCGCTGTTGCGAGACTCGATGCGGGAGGCGGGTGGAATCAGGGATATATTTGCCAGATCACACAAGATTTTGTATTTTGCCAGCCGGAGCTCGAGATGGAACGTCTAGTCGGCCATGTTGTTGGCCACACCACATTACTTATTTTATTATAATGTTATACTAGATTATGAGTATTTGCAAAGCGTAAGTCTGCCATTGGAATGAGAAGTTGATAGAGGCTTGTGCCCCCAAACATTGAATTGAGATTAGTCCCTCTTTATCATCAGCTAGCCTTGAATTCAGGGCACTATGGAAAGTGTTTTGCTAAAATAGGATTGCAAGAATCAATTACTGGATCAATTTTGGAGTGATGTAAAAAAAAAATATTTGCACAAACAAGAATATCAGCAGCATTTATGGTAACAATTCCAGAATCAATGAAAGATGTTTCCATAAGGAGTAGTAGAAGATGCATTGCTCTGAAGCAATTTGAATTGTCACACTAGCATACTATTGAGTAATAAAAGCAGTACAGAGAGTCAGGGATACCTGACGAAATAATTGCTCACTTGTTTAGAACTTTATTTTGATTTTGGTAAGCAGTATATACATAAGCTCAGATAATGTCCCAATGTAGGAACTGAACATTTCTATATGATTACACATGCAAATCTACAAGTTCAGTTTCAACCACATGTACATTACAGCACCTTTCACCATATTAACACAACAAACATTACATCCTGTAGTGCTTCAACAGCGTTTTCACAATGGCCAATCTTTTGTGTGGAGGGTATTTAATTATTTCTCTACCTGGTACTGCCTTAACAGTTTCCATATATCTCTATGTCATATTTGGTAAGAGCATAGCTTGTACCTCACACTCATGTATAACCAGTGGCGGCCACTTGTCAACAGGGGTGGCGGCGCAGGGGGAGAGGGTTTTAAAAAAAAAACAAATACAAAAACACCAACTTACCCCTATGTTGGAAGAGACGGTTCTGTCTCTCCCTCCGTCCTCCTCAGACTCCTGGAAGCACAAGGGTTCCAGACTCCCCTCCAATCATGATGCTGCTGTCAACAACATGGCAGCAGCATCGTGATTGGTCTGAGCGCCCTGCTTTGGCGCTCATACAGGGAGTAGGGCCCTGTGCACTTTCTCCTCCCGGCTGTTCAATAGAGCCGGGTGGAGAAATGCAAAGTGCAAATGACTGTTTGGCTGGCTGTACATGGCCGGCCAAAGTGTGCACTCACCACTCTGTCTCCAGCCCTCCTCCAGCCGCTCCTTGGCCCACCCTAACCTGGCTCCCCGAGGAAAAATAGAATGATAATAAATGTACATTATTTTCAATTTATTTTTCCCTTTCGTGCACTGCATAAAGCAGTAGGGCGACGCTCCTCCGCCTTAGCGGAGGAGCAACCGCTGTGTATTACATAACACTATGGGGGTCATTACGACCCTGGCGGTTGACGGAGAAGTGGTGGTTTTACCACCAACAGGCTGGCGGTAAATAATTTGGAATTATGACCATGGCTGTTACCGCCATGGTCATCCGCCAATTCTCCGATCAGACCGTCATGGCGGAGACGACCGCTGGGCTGGAGACTTGGGTCTCCAGTCCGGCGGCCGTCACAAGACTGCCAGCGGTATCATGACCCGGCTTACCGCCATGGCTTTCATGGGGTTTGGAACTGCCATGAAATCCATGGCGGTAAGCACTATCAGTGCCAGGAAGGTCCGTCCCTGGCACTGATAGGGGTCTCCGCCACCCCCACCCCCTTCCCCGAGTCCGTCCCCAACACCCGCCACCCCCCTGCCACCCCCTAAAGGTGGCAGGACCCCCCTCCCCACCCCTACCCCGACATCACAACACAGACACACACCCGACACGTATGCAGACACCACCAACACACATTCCCACACAAAACACAAACAAACATGCCAACAGACACACACACAGTCATACACGCACACCCTCATTCAGACATACACGCACACAAGACATACATACAGACAGACACGCACACATTTCCATTCACACTACACCCCCGCATGCATACACGCACTCACACACCCCCTCTACATACTCACACACACACCCCCATGCACCCACACATCACACAACACGCCCCACCCCCCTCCCCTAACGGACGATCAACTTACCTTGTCCGTTGATCTTCCAGGAGGGGACGGGATCCATGGGGGCTGCTCCGCCGCCAGCACACCGTCAACAGAACACCGCCACGCCAAATCACAGAGCGTGATTCAGTGGGCGGTGTTCTGTTGACGTGGCGGTGGAGGTGGAGCAACCTCCACTTCCCCACCACCCACCAGTATGGCTGCTGGCGGCTCTCCATCTGGAAAAGGACAGAGGGCTGCCAGCAGTCATAATACGCCGAGCGGAAAACCGCCACCACTGGCGGTCTTCAGCACAGCGGTCCCTTGGCGGTCTTGTGAAAAGACCGCTGAGGTCGAAATGACCCCCTAAGTCCATGAGCCAGTCCACAAATTTAGGAACTCCACTCCTTCCCCAGCTCATGGTCTTGCTTCACTTACCCAACAGGAGTACCACTGTTATGTGTTTTCTAAACACTTTGGCAATATCTCATGTGTCCTGTTAATGGGGACTGTTCCAGATGGAGCTCAGTCATTTGACCAATAGCTACAAATATCTGTGCTCCGTATTTGATGATGACATATACAAATAGAGCAACCAAAACGTTCCTTAAGAGATTACATATGGGTAAGTACAACAAAACGAATGTTCCTAAAATAATTAATATGAGACAAAAAATTAGTTGAGACGGGTAACAATAATTCAACCTCAGCCAAGCAAAGGTTGATCCAACATAGAAAGCATACTCCCACCTAAAAAAGTATATTAGTGAATCTAAGAAAACAAATGTAATATATCTCAGTTTTGTCAATACTTGACAGTTGTGCTATACATAGCATACATAGGGTCATGTAAAGAAGCTCACACAGGATAGATGCCACTTTGACAAGATGATATGGGTCCTCTTTAGATGTAGAAACAACATCCTGTGTATCCACAAATGCCCATAAGGTCTTTTTTCCTTTTTCTTTCTCAGAGACATGAAGGCACTTGAGAATCTTTTTTGGCAATTGGTGGATGACGTTGACATTTCCGTCTCTAGAGTATTAGAAACACAAGACCATTTTCAGGACTTTTAGGTCAATGAGCCAAAGAAAATGGCTGACCCCGAGTGCTGATATTCCACCATGAATATTTTCTAAAATAAAAGGTGTAGCAATGGGAACTATTTTTGCCTCCAGTGTAGCACATCAGTATGTTTTTCATCCTGAGAAATGCATATTTCTGTTGACAATAACCATATTAAAATCAATATCCTAGGCTAGTTACGTCATATTGAAGATGTGATGATGATTTGGAGCTGTTCTGTAGCAATTTTGAATGGCTTTCATGACTGGCTTAGTGAACAGATTGGCGATTTCAAATTAAGTATGTTATAAGATGACAAATGTATTAATTTTCTAGATTTGTAGATTAAAGGTGATTGTGGTACATTATAGACTACCACAGTGGTTTTTGAGGACCCCAACTTAATCATTACTAGAAACCAGGGACCCTACTGAATTATTATTAGAATTGGGGACCCCCACTGAGTTATTAGTTGAAGCTAGGAAACCTGACCTAAGCATTTTCGATGATTTGAACTGCTAAATGATACACAAGCAACTCAGAAATAAACATTCATCAAACAAATACACAAATGTTGAAATAATTTATTTAATTCACAATCAAATATATCAAAAATCTAAATTGTAATTTTAATATGAGGGTTGGAGCGTTTCTAAATTCAATCGAGACCATTCATCCATACTCTATTCTGTATGATGAACTTGTACTGCACTCACAAATCAATCTGAAGATACTAACTTTTTTGTAGTCTCCAATTTCAAATGTCTTCACATTGACAGAACATTTTAAACTTTGAAATTGTACTTTTAGCTTCTTTATTGATATACGCTTTATTAATTTGTTAAAGGTATTTAATTTCTAAGTAATCACGGACCCCCTGAGTAAGCTTTGCAGACCTCCAGGGGCCCCTGGATCACAGGTTGGGAATCACTGCACTACCTTACATACTGTAGCACATAGTACTCAATACTCTTCTTAAAGACAATAGGAACCATCCCCTTAATGACATGAAAATTTACCCTTTGGACAATTTTTTGCAGATATACTGCAATTTCACAAAGAATCAGATTTTTTCAATGATGCTAAAACCTTTGTTTCCAAACAAAGAGTACTGATATTGTTAAGTCAAAAAATCCTGCAAGAGTTGTGGGGGCTTATTTACAAGGAGTTAGCGCCACCGTTGCACAATTTTGTTTGGCATAACAGTGGCGCTAACCCAGCTACATATTTACAAAGTCGCACTAGACCTGTCTAGCACCACTTTCCGTAAGCGAGTGTCATTTTTAGAAGCGCTGCTTTACCCTGCGCTGTCTACTAACAATGATATGCAGGATAGACGTTCCCTCCTGAAAAATGACGCTAGCCCTCTAGCTCATATTTACAAGCCTCCCGAAAAAAGACATGCTAAAGAAAAGTGATGCAAGCGCTGATTAGCGTCAACATTTTAACGCCTGGTCAGACCAGGCATTAAAATGACGCACAGGTATATAAGGAAAACACACACAGAACTCTTGCAACCCACAGGACAACATGGACCTACTACTGCTCCAGCTAGGCACACAGAGACGACTACAATAACAATGCCAAGCACCACCCCATCACCCACCATCACCACAACAGCAACCACACAGGCAGCACAGGAGAGGAGAGCGAATCCATTGCCAACAGACATCCATCCTTGGCCTCAGAGAAGAAGAGGTCATCGAATATTACCGGCTGAAGCGGGAGACCATTGTCCAGCTGCTCCACCATATTGCAACTATAATCACAGCATAAGTTGACAGGCTGACAAATATACCCCCCCTGACACAGCTCTCGGCTGTGCTGCGTATGCTGTCCTCTAGCCCCTTTCAGATGACTGCAGCACGAGTGGGTTGAATATCACAACCATCCTTCTCTGCCTTCCTGCCATCTGTACTGGACGCCATAATCCACATCACTGCCCGCCACATCCTCTTCCCCCACACGCAGCAACTGCAGCAAGAAACAAAACAAGGATTTTATGCAATTGCCGGGTTTCCACATGTGATGGGTGCCATTGATGGCACACATGTGCAACTCCTCCCTCCATGCTGCAACAGAACATCTTTATCGGAACAGGAAGCACACACACTCCATTAATGTACGGCCATTGTGGACCATCCGGGGCTCTTTACCAATGTGCTGGCAAAATATCCTGGCAGCGTGCATAATGCTTATATCTTATGGCACTCCATTATCAACCAACGCTTCCAGGATGGACAATATGGCAATGGCCGACTCGTAGTTAAGCTAGCAGCAACTACATAACACATACAACAAATAAGACCTATGGGGCAAATATTACAGACGCCATACTCCGCATATGCATCATGCATCACTCCACGCATCCAATGCACATCACCCTCACATAGGGCCCTGTGTACAAGACCTTAGCACCACTGGAGCATCACTTTTACTAGTGCTCCGGCGGAGCAATGCCCGCTCCGCATTTACATGGCGGTGTTAAGCCACTTTTTGTGTCTTAACGCCACCATGTAAATGCGGCCCCTTCACACAGATCACTTAGACCCTTATTATGACCCTAATATGCCCCTAAGTATCACCACACTTGCCAGCACTAGACATTGTAACCACCACCCCCCTTGAGTGACAGCCTGCTGTCTGTACTTTGGGGGCAGCACATATTGTGTGACATGTCCTACATATGGGTGTATGGGCCACTTAACAATGGACTGATGTGCCAACACTTAGGGGCATATTAACAAGGAACTGGAGCATCAGATCCAGTGCCTCACTTTCCTTGTGCTGCCCTGCACCTCCTAACAACACCATATTAGCACTGTATTTACAATACAATGCACCATGGCGCTCGTTAGCACAACTGAGCCGAACATTTTGGTGCAGTTGTATCGCTTTGCTGGACTAGCACCAAAAATTGTGGGGCTAGCCCAGCAAAGCTCAGGTAGGCCCATAGGATATAGCACTAGTGTCAGTTTAACACCTGCCCTGGGCCGGCGTTAAAAAATGACACTAGAATGCACAGTGAAATATTGTAAATTCACTGTGCCATTTTTTGGGCCTCCCTGTGGGGGAATGCCCCCCTTGCATACTTTAAACCTGGCGCAAGGGTTTAGATACTGGTGCAATGTTGTCTTTGTAAATATGGCGCAGGGTGAGGGACTGTTTAGCACTGCCATATTGTAAAAAATAATTGGCGCTACAGCGGTGCTAAGGGGCGCAAGGGGCTTGTAAATATGCCCCATAGTTGGCACATGAGGCAACCCTCTGATGTTGTCATGTCCATGACTCACAGGAAATATGGCAAATGCAATGTCTGATCCTAGTAAGGCATGTACCTGTGTGGAGTTACAAGACATACCTTGAACACATGGAAACAGAGGAGTATGTTGAACAGAACTATTCACAGGCAACACAACAATCTACATGACTGATAACATGTAAAAATGAATTCCACAGGACGGCATATATCTTTCCACATATTACAGTCATTGCGTCTAAAAAATTGATGCATTGTCCCAATGCATGTTTTCTGAATTCATTGCTTCTGTCAAAAATGACGCATCCCATGCGACGCGTCGGAACAACCTCATGTTGCGTTGTCATGTGACATAAAAAATCACGCACTGGCGCGTAGCATCAAAAAAACAACACATTGTCAAAAATGTGATGCATCACCACAGGAAGTGGGGTAATGGATCTGCCATGATGCACAGCAGAAACTGCAGTTACTTTCACTTTCTATTACAGTCACAGTCTTTTTGTCTGTGTTGGAGAGAGGTGGTGTGTTTTGTGAATTGTGTTTAAGAGTGCTGTTAGAGGTGTCTTTTATGCTGTCTCCATTGTGTCCCTGAAGTCTGTTTTGTCCTGTATATTTTCTAATTGTATTGGTTTCATGACTTTAGTGTCAGGTGTTTGTCTTTGGGGTACTTTTGTCATTTGGGTTAGTTGGGGGTAGTTTGGGGTTATATTTGCTTTGTTAAGGGTCCTGCGGGTTTGTTTAAGGACATGTCAGTGAAGGGAAGGGCCCGTCACCTCAGTGCGGATGAACTGGGAGTTATCCTATGCCTGGTTACTCATTACCTACCTAATATGGTGACCGTTGGGGGACGAGTGATACAGAGATACCGGATGGAGGCACTCAAGCTGTGTTGGTGGAAGGTCCTGTCCCACATGACCCGTATCTTCAAGGGAGAGCGCACTGCTCTCCTATTGAAACATCGCTGGGAGGACATCATCACCAGGGAACGAGAACTTCTGGACCACCTTGGAATCAAGTTTGTGGAACTGTGGGTGAATACACAAGCTATGTGGCTGACTCCTGTTTTGCAGATACACATGTATCCAATGTGGAGAATAGTGGGAGACATCAAGGGGCATATTTATACTCTGCTTGCGCCGGATTTGTGCCATTTGTTTTAACAAAAATTAGGCGCAAACCTAACACCATATCTAAATGACCCACGGCTGCGAGGCGGAGTCGGAAAATGGGGCACAGCCCAATTTGCATCAAAAATTAACGCCTGGGCCAGGGCAGGCATTAAAATGGGGTAAACACACCAGTACTTAAGGAAAACACTAAGAAGCAAACATCAGAACTCCAAAAGGAAGACATGAAGGTGCTATTCATCCAGCATGCACGAAGACGCCAAGCACAGGACCAACACCAGCAGTTCCACAACACCAACAGAGACCCCAAAGGCAACGCAGAAGGCAGGAGAGGATATTCAGGACCAGGACAATCCTTCAGGGCCTCAGGTAACATGACATCATCCAGACGTACAGATTAAACTGGCAATTATACAGCAGCTGTTGCACAATATTGAGCCACAGTTGGCACCCAGCTTGCAGACACCCCACATCATTCCACCAGAGACCAAGCTGCTAGCTGTCCTCCACATGAGCTCACAAGTGGCTCTTTTCAAACCACAGGTGCCCTGGTTGCCGGGACCTCACAGTCCTCATTCTCTGCCTTCCTACCCAAGGTACTGGACGCCATCATCTCCCTCACACCCGCCACATCAGCTTCCCCGACACACAGCTGAAGCAGCAGGAGACCAAACATGGCCTCTACCAAATCAACGGCTTCCCACACGTGCTTGGTCCCATTGACTGCACACATGTACGGATTGTGCCACCTGCTGCAACCGAGCATCTATACCAGATACAACAGGAAGCACACACACTCATCAATGTTCAGGTCATTGTAGATCACCGGGGAGTGTGCATTATTCACTCATCTTCCACCACTGCACCATCAATCAACACTTCCAGGATGGACGATATGGAAATGGCCTACTTGTTGGTTTGTACAGAAACCCAGAAATGTATACACAGCACAACAACCCTGTAGGACATACAACACATACACCACTACATGGACTCGTGGTCAGGAAGACACTGAGGTTGTGATACTGCTAGTCATGTTTGATATCCTGACCCAATGGGATACACACCACAAATGACAGATGTAAATAACAACAGATGGCACTCCAGAGCCACAAGGGACCAATTTGAAACCACGCAGTGACAATGACATGGCCTTAACTGGCAGTACAACTTGGAAGATGAATCCTACAATATCACATCAATAACACTCAATCACACACACTTCTAACCAATATGTACTGTGTAAGGGGTGTGGAATGTGGTTTGCTGCATGGCAAACACCATAAGACACATAGCATGATGATGATAACTCTAATGAAGGAGACATGGAATTATTGAGGCAGTACCAACATCTCACATCACTCCTGGGGTGACATTGCCCGCTACAAATAAGGAAGTGGACTGTGCTATGAACACATATTGATGTGATGCTATTTCAAAGTGCTCATTGTGACACAAACGGATTGAGACAATTACTCAGATACACAAAAGATGTACAGGCATATGGACCTTCTGACACTTAAACCTTCACCCCCACAACCAAGTTAGCCAGCTCACCTGGACCAGGTTCAGTAGTGTAGGTACACATTTGCACATAAGCCAACTCGGTGAGGGCACAAAAAAAAGTTTGCATAGAACTTGTCATACAGCGGATATTTATGCATTATCAATTGTCAATACTTCAGTGCTGCTAACTTATGGAGATGTGTTGTACATTGTCACCTAGCCAAATCAAAGGGCCTCACTGTTGTGTTTCACATGCTATTACATATGTTGAATTGGATGGGATGTTCAGGCCACATAGTGCAACCATGTTACCACCACAGTGGAATTGATTCTTTGTGTGGAAGTATCATGTCACCTCCAGTGAAGACACATGGAAACTTCTTTCACATGACTTAATGGATGGGAGATACACAATGTACTGCAAGTTTACAAATATACTGCTGATATCCGGTCTATCAGCCAAACACCAGTTTAGATAAAGCAACGACCTAATGCTCACAGAACATCTTAGAAGCTGAGGATCCCACACAATAACACAAACACAGATGAGTCACAGACGACACAAGATAACAACTGCCATGCAAAGTGATAATCAAGGTGCAAGCAACATCCAAATATTTACACCCATTTTCTCTTTCAGATGATCAGGGGTATGGGATCCAGCCATGGATCATGACCCCATTTGCAAACCCAAGCACTGCAGCAGAGCGTGCCTATAATGAGGCACATCGGAGGACACGCACCATAGTAGAAAGACCTTTGGCATCCTGAAGTCAAGATTCAGGTGCCTGGACATCACCGGGGCAGCCTCCTATATTCCCCTGAAATAGTGTGCAAGATCATGTTGACCTGTGCCATCCTGCACAACATTTGTGTAAAGAGGAACATTCCCCTCTATGGACCAGACCCACAAATGCCTGAAGAGGAGGAAGAGGAGGATGCTGTTCATCAACATGAGGGGGACCATCCAAACATTGTAGCAGGAATACGTCGGAGACAACACATTGTACAAAACTTCTTTTAACTATAGTCACCATCACCACTTTCTGACCATATGTCATTAACCACCTCACTTCATCACTCAATCTTGCTCTGGGTAATTATTTATGCATCACATGATCCCTAGGAATCATAATCAGTGTTTAGCCCCAAGGAGCATTGCAAAAATACAGATTAGGATACTGAAAAAGCCACATCACATTTGATGGGTATGAATGTACAACCAACATCACACGCACTGGAAATGACATATGTCCAGTATATTTCACATGTGAAGGTCAAAATCAGAGGACTACATCTCTGAGACACATCCATGTTGCCAACATGGGCCATTGCAGCACATGACACACAACTAATACACCATCAATCATAAGGTTAAATAGTGTTTCATACATGAGGCAGTGGATGTGCTATTGCATAGGTAACAGGAATGTATGACCACACCCTTGACAGCAGTAAGTGTGACATCAGCTATGTCTGCAAGGAGCATGTGTGACAAAAAAGTCCATCTAAGCTGAAAATGGATAGCACGAGTGCCCCAGGTATGACAAGCATTGCTTACAAGACATGCCCTGTGCATGCCATCCCAGGTAATAAGTCCTGCCACTGCCAAGTTTTCAGTCTCTCCCCACTCTTCTCTAGGGGGCCCTGTAAATGGACTATTTGTACCCTGACAGCCTTCATCTACACACACCCAGACACCCATTCTGACTCCTGTGTGCTTCCCTCTTTAGAATGGCATGCCATAGTCATAGTTAATCTGTCTGCATGGACTTCAGGTCCGATAATGCACTGCCTGGTAGTTGGTAGGACCTGTAATCACATGTCCATTGCTTCCCATGCTTCCCATGTGAAAGGTGCTGTTGGCCCTTTGAACTTGATTCACAGCAACAGGAGGTGTGAGAGACTGAAGCTGCACACACCTGTGAGCACTACCCTGCAGACCAGCCATTTGAACCTGCACTGCCATTGCTGCTGCCTGGAACTGCTTAGAAGCTGCCATTTTATGAATATCCTTGTTATGCATTGCCGTATAAATCACTTGTGTAACAGTTTTTAGTTAACACAGTGTTGTCCCAGCTTTTCCCAGTCAGAGTCTGCTCACTCTGTATTTGCCTTGTTCATGTTTGTTCCTGACAAAGCCTGCATCCTGTTAGCCTGACTGGTTCCTGTTTTTGCGTTACCATAGAGGTTCCCTGTGGCTACATTTGTCTCATAGTTGCTTTCCATGCCCTCTCTTTCCTAATGGGGTATTGTGTCTGGTAGGTCTACGATGAATCCGCAAATAGATTGTACAGTGTAATCAGTTTACTTATTGTATCATGGTCTGGGACATGTATTCAAATAGCCTAATTCAGCCCCCGTCCCTTGTCTAGGTGGCATTTATTCATGAGTGACAAACAGTGACAGTGTACTATGGCTGTATGCATGGATTTTGTAGGGTGCCTCCAGCACAACAAACAAGGGTTGCTAATGTGTGTGAAAGGACAGAACATGTTTGTGCCCTGACGGTCCACAAACAGATTCACATTGGCTGCAACCTAGTGATGGTGCTTGCTGGTGACTAGCTGTGAGATTAATCAGCGCAGAGGCACTGATGTTCCCTGTTGCAGTGGAATTTTAGAGGCCACCCTGTGTACAAATGTTCGGATGAAACCTGCCTGTTTCATATTACTGATCCATAAAGTTTATGAGCACACCAAGGTTGCCCTGTTGTCAGCCTCATAAAAATTCTGCAGTGCCATAGCTGGACTATCCCCATGTGTGTCGTCAAATTCTCTTTGGCTTTCGGTAAAATCTGCTTTGAAGCATACTCTGTTGATTCAGGGAATGGCTCCACAGACTCAAGACTAGACCTGCATGTAGCTGTGACAACATGGAGGCCAGTAGTGACACTGGGTACACATGGCCACACACTTGACCGGGACACCTTTGTGCAATGAACCACTGGACATATGTGAACATATGCAGCATGGTCTGCTGGTCCTCCACTGCCACAGGAGAAACATAGGTCATTTATATAACTGAAACTGTGGTGTAACATTACATTTTTGGATTTGTTTTGGGACTCTGTGTCACAAACACTGTACCTACCTAGCATGTTCAAATGCCTGACTTATGGGTAGTATACAAACAAGTGACCAGGAAGTGGTATCCAACTTTCCAGTAAATGTGATGGCTTACCCTTGTGACATTGACATTATCAACCGGCCTCTATCTATCCTGTGCATAGTTTGTCATGGGAGATGTTTGGTCCCAAAAGTCAGGGAAGTTCACACAGCATTAGATGCTACGGGTATGACAAACACATATCCTGACTGATGTACCACACCGAATGGCATCTGATGGTTATCCACATTTACAACACATGCATACAAGCACATTAATGAAAGCATGTCTTGTGACGTTCACACAGAGGCACAACAACAATTGAAATAGCCAATTCAGAGACATAAACACACAGGCCATGAGTGAATGTATTAAGTTGCATGGCCTTGCTATCATCTATTGACTGACCCCCTGCTCAAATTTGGGAATACCAATGTATATTCCAAATGTTTGGGTGGCTGTTGCGTCAGTTAAGAGTGCTCATCCGGTACAACAACATGAGTATTATGGTCCGCAGTAGTGTGGTCTGCCACATGTGCCCAAACACTGGAACACACAATGCAGGCCCGAACAGCCTATCTCTGTACAGTGACAGCTTTCATGTATGTTAAAAATGAGAGAAATGACACAAACACAGTTAAAGACAGATATTTTGACGCAAACGTGTAAAAAAAGACGCATATGCATCAAATTTTGCCGCAAATGCGTTGAAAAATGACGCTCACAGCCATTATACATTCATTGGGCCCTAGCGGTAATTCCTACACTGTACCCCATGAAATTAGTTAGCAATGAAAAATATATGGAACTAGGAATATGGGGGAATTTTGAAGCATTTGCGTAAAAAAATTTGACGCATAGCCCGTAAGCGTCATACATTTTTCACGCATCATGTAATAGGATATCCTGTTCACAGAAATGGTACTGTGGGTGTACTTTCACTTTCACTTTGCAGTCTGTAATTCTTCTAGACTGTGTGGCTGTGCTGAGAGTTTTGTCTGTCCAAATTGTGCTTTTGTCTCCTGTGTGCCATCCTATTTGTCAGCTGTTGTTTTTGTAATTGTCTCAGTTATTCAGTGTAAGTGTGTTTTTGTCATTTTTTGTCTCAAATTTTGTCTTTGTACTGTTGGGAGTGTGTAGTGGGATTGTTAGTTTGGGGATTGTTGGGCTGTTTGTGGGTTACTTAACTTTCATTTTCCTCCCTCCTTTCCCTGTATTTTCCTCTGTACCCTTTTCTATACCTATTATTTCTGTCATGTTGGGTAGGCCACGTCTGGGGAGAATGGGTGAGGAGGAGCTGAGGGCATTAATTTGGCTGGTGTGCCACTTCCTTCCCCTGATGTTAGAGGCTGGTGACAGGGTGATACAGGGGTATCACACAGAGGCAAGGAGGCTCAGGTGGTCCAAGATGCTGTACCATCTGAGGAGAATTTCAACACAACGCGCAACGACCACCAATTCAAGCATTGCTGGGCTGACATTGTTGCCAGAGAGCAAGACCTGCTGGACCACCAGGGTGTGGTGATTGGTGGCCCTGTTGGTGAGTACAATTCAGACTGATGTGCACATTTAAATGTTCTGTAGTGACAGTAGCAGATTTGTTGACATGCTGTATGCCATGTTTGTGGACATGTGGAATGCAAGTTAAGTATACAGTGGCCCTGATTTATACAATATTTGCTACACATTACCATCATTTGTTGATGCAACAGCTGCACAAACTTACAAAACACAACTTGATGTTGTAAATTATGGCTGCTTCGACCTCAATGATGGTAATGCTGCTCTGACTTATGTTTCATTCATGGTCTGTGAGTGTACCAGGAATGAGGTGTATTTCACAAGCTAAAGCAAGGAATTAATGTAGTCCCCATTTATTTGGAATGCATGTCAAAACTGTATTCCTGGCCATACGTACAAAGTTCTTCCTAACCTCTGGTAATATCTTAGGCTGATACTTTGACTTGGTTTGTGCAGCATTTAAATTAGAAATGGACGCCAAAGTAATGCACACGGGTTCATATCTAAATGTTTGGTGCTACTTTCCAGAGCTGTAGCGTTAAACATGAAGCAAATGATACAAATTGAGGATAAATAAATATATCTGGCCCTCTGTTCATTGTTCCTGTGTGTTTTAATTTGCCTTGGGCACAATTGCTGGACAGAGCTGATGCATTTGCCATCTGTGTCACTTTATAGCCATGCAATTCTCATAAGTTATTGGGTCATCATGGGATACCTGAAGTTGGTGAATGCATGGTCACAATTTATTACTTGCATGATGTTGTGCAAGGGACCCCTGACCGATTCCATCATACATATAAGGTGCCAAAGTAGTTTGGTAGTTTACGTTTGGTACACCCCTGCTGATCTAGAGCAGCATATGTACAATAACTAACTTCCCAGTATGAATGCTATCATGGGTGTATGCTAAGATCAGCAGACCAGCATTTCTGTGACTGCTGACATTCCCAAGGTGCATACAAATTGAGACCTACCTCATCAAGATTGCCACAGTAGGACATTTGCTAAACCATGTTTCAATTATGGGACAGTGTCAGTTTGTTGTATACCCGCGGATCACCCAACTTGGCTAATGTAAGATGATGAATGTGGCTAACTGTGAATTCCAATACCCGATATAGGTACACAGGGCAATGAGTGACACATTTCAGGTGCAATGACTACACCTGTGCCCATGCATTCTGTCACGGATGACCAAAATAGACACTGTCAGCATATATTTATTTGTTGTATTAATTTAGATAAATGGGCAATCCATGTTTAGCGTAAGATTGTCATCAAGTTACACACAGGATCCCTGCCATCATGGTGTCATAGGGGGCATATCTGGCTCTGGGTACACTGGCAATGTTGCATATGTAACCTACAGACAACACATGCACACATTTAATGGACCATAAAAAGCATAATAATTAATGAGCTAAACTCAACCCACATGAGCATCACACAGTAACTGATTGTTCTTTGATGCACAAGCCACAATACCTGAGTGACTGGTTTGCAGTTCACCAGGAACGTGGCTTTGAATGTCTCTCATAACAACAAATGAATAAATGGAGTACACTCTGTAAATTAATCTGCAACCAATTAAGTACTTATGTTTGTCACCACATGAATGTTAGGGCCACTGCATGTGTGCATATGTGTGTGTATCACTCACTGGAGTGACAGGGTCAATACATGTTTGCAGTGGTATGTCTGTTGGAGTGTCATCATGCCTGAGGGGCTGGACTATCAGATATAATGTCACACAAAGTAATTGTTTCTTCCAAGTGCTGTACAGTGCGCAGACATTGAGCACTTTTCACCCTTCCATGTCTTACAGGTGGACCTGCCCCCTACACAATTGGAGAAGTGGCTCGATTTGCGGTCCCATACATATCCAGTAAGTGTTGATATGTTAGTTCTGTGTTGTGTTTGCAGCTGTTGTGTGATTGACTCCTGTGTGTCGGACACATATCAAGGTATGATGTGCTGGCACATGATCTGACATGTGACTTGACTGGAGTTTGACTTGTTTTTGCATATTTGAGTTGGACAATCAGTGGTGTAGAGTCATAATTTGGGATTGTAGTGCAGCCCTGTAGGCGTGGGCAGATGAACAGGGTGACATTTGTTGTTACATTTATTGTAATGAAAATTTTGGAGGTAACCATTTTCATGATTTAGTTAGCAAGTCATATCCTGAATCACACAGAGCAGGGATGCCGAAGTATTACCCATAGACTTGAGCCTCCCTGTTAACAAATGAACATGTAGGACTGTATGTTTGACTTTCTAGCAGCATCTAGCTCCACATGTTCTGCTACGTTTATGTGGCACTTGAGTACAATGTCATAGGTATGCATGCAGCTGAAGCCCAGATGGGTGCTTGCATCTATGTGCTTGTTTTAGGAAAGGTATTAGTGATATCAAATGATGTGGACAGTTTTCGCAATGAGGAATATAAATGTGGATGTGATTGTACAATGTTTGTGTCTATCCTAGTTGGACACCCTCCTTACCTGTGGTGGACTGACTAAAACCATGGACAGCTGTCCAAAGCTTCCTGGCTGTCCTTGATGTTTGAAAGTATGTGTTGCATGTCCATCCCCCGAGGCACAGGCTTAGGGTTATGAAATATGTGTACCTAGGTGTGAGGATCCCAGTGTAGAACACAGACTTCTAATTCAAAAATTAATTTGTTCCAACCTAGGATACCCCCTCATGATTAGCAACTGCATACCATCCAGCCAATTCCATTTACAAATCACAGATCTTATGGCCCTTGATTGTCATCCAGAAGATAGTCATTGATTGGTCTGTCACATGTGGAGGACTAGCAGCATTTGTTATGTGATTAATGGCAGAACAATGATCCAGAGATCATTTAAGTAGGTACACATCTTTTTGAGCATTGCTATGCTGTTAGATAGGACATGTGTAGGCTGCGTTGGCATGTACTTCCTCAGGGACAGTCTGTCATCTGTACTGTGATTTGGCCTGTTTAGGCAAATTTTGAGGAATTTTTTGAATATCATCAGTAGCTGTATCACACAATGATGTAACTAATGTTTGGCTTTATGTTTTTTTACAGCAGCAGCATATTTTTTACAATATGGATGCCAATCAGATCAGAGAATTCCAGAGGAGGGCGATGTGTTACCGCCACATTCTGGATGTTGAGTCTGGGTTCCACCACATGACACGGCATTATCGCCATGACTGAGCCACAGGGATCTGGAGGGCATTTGCCCAAGGGGGCCCATCCCTGTCCACAACAGCCATCACCACCAGCACCACCACTCCGACCCAAGTGGCACCTAGGATGACAGCAACCACTGCAGGTCCTTCAGCATCATCCGCTCCTGGACCACTGACAGCAGCCCCTGCACCACCCCCTCCAAGCATGGCACCGGCACCAGCACAACCCTCCACAAGTGGCACACAGACCACCCCTGCTGCAGTCATTGACAATGGTGAATTTGAATTTAGGAACATGCGCTGTGACATGCAGCAGATGTTGTGCAGAATGGACAGGATACAGCGGGAGGTGCCCCACATTGGCGTGGGATAAAAAAGATCATGCAGAGGACAAACTTGAAAATGTTGGACCCTCAGCCATTATTTCCTCCACTCCCTCCTCTTTCCTGGTTCTTATATTTAGTGGGTTTAGGGGGCTTAGTGTTAAGTTAGAATAGGCTGTTAGTTTATTTAGTATAAGTGGGTTGGGGGTGAAGGGTATGATATTCTTACATGTGTTTTTTTTGGTGGGTGGGGAATGATGCTGGGTTTTTTGAGTATAACAAAATAAAAAAAATACAAAAAAATACAAAAAATACAAAAAATACAAAAAATTATATAATTGTTTAGGATAAGATAGTATGTGTTTAGGTTAGTATATGTTGTCCTCCATGTGTCCCGTCATATAAGGGGGTTGGGAGGTTGATGTTTAGAGTGTTTAGTTAAATGTGATAAGTAAATTTAGCTTAGGGTAGTTAGGGCCAGTTGTGGGTAATATGTAGTTAGGATAGATTATGTTAGTTGACGTGTTTCCCAAAGTTTTAGTATACTTTTTTACTGTTAAGTAAATATTTAGGTACTCCTTTACAGTATGTGTCATATGCTTGGGGATCAGGGCCTTGGCATGGGTGAACAGTGTTAATTTAGTATTTGCATTTGTGTTCTATCCTGCATCCAAATCCCAATTGAGCTGTCACATTGGCAGCTACACCAAAGCTACTTCTCTATACATCTGCCATCCATTGCACCCACCACTCAAGGTTACTATGGTTCCCAATGTGTTGTTAAGTTTGGATGTATGTTTTCAATCTGTCATACTGTGAGACCAAATTTAGAATCTTGGGCACTGTGGTACGTCTGCCTGCAGCCTGATGTTCATGTGAACCCTGATAAGATGAGTGATGGTATAATCTTATGTAGTAAAATATACATAACTCACACCTATCATTTCTTACATTGTACTGCAAGGTTACATATTTGTCCATACATTCCTGCTATATGGTGTGTGATGAACTTTTTGAGTCAGATGTCACATACCTAAAGATTATCTAGAAGAAAAATTTGAACACATTGATTTTCTGCTTAGACATCCCTTGAAGCAGACTTATTCTGTCTAACACAGCATTATACTAACACATTTCTATTTACATCAGAAATAACCCTCAGGAAGGGCAGATGATGGTGCAATCCAGACTCCAGGGCATAGTTATCAGCCCACAATCTTTCAAGGCAGTTGTATTGACATTCTATCGCCATTGACATGAGACATACATCACTAATCTCCTACACGGTTGATGTGTCACATTACACAGAGACAAAGTGGTTGTGTAAGTGCTATTTATTTTAAAGTGCTATAGTGCTATAATTACATAGTTCAGGATTGTGACTCCATTAGTGCCATGCATTCTATTGTGATACTACACAAGTGCAAACTGACATGTCATTGGACATGCTGGGTTAAAATGACATACAGTGCAGAGGAACTTGAATTGCCAATGAGGTAGTGAGAAACAATCACAGAGTATAGTGTTAAGGTAAACAGTGAGCTGGAAAACAGTGCATGTGAGCAGCTGTTGCAAGACTGGCATGTTACGAAGCACAGGACCTTGGATATAAGTGCCCATGTGGCATGGACTTGTGCTACCGGGTACTCTTACGAGTGAAGGTGATCTGTTCCACGTCTTCATCTTCTGATGTGTGTGTCGTCTCCTCTGCCCTTGGTGGTGGTGGATTTGAAGGGCAACACACACTTCAGTGTTTGAAGATGTGGAGTCAGAAATCCCGTTAGCTGCCAACTGTGGGGCTATTAAGGGCAGTACTGCAGCAAGGAGGAACTGCTGGTTAAGTATAGCAGCTACATCACTGTGGTAGGCAGCCAGGTCGGCCCTGAGGGGGTCAATATTGCATTTGTGCATGCAGTGAAAGGTTTGGTGTGCAAGGTGTTGTGGCAACTCCCTTACTGCTGTGCTGATTTCCTTCACACTTTGTTGAAGTTCTTGCAAGAGAGATGTTCGCCCTTGCATGGCTGCTGCCTGTCCTGCAGTTGACATCATGCACAAACGCACCCCCTCTAGGCTGGCTGCCATATTTTGCATCCCCACCCGCACCTCCTTGGCCAGCTCCCGCTGTACTCCAACTATAGTCCTCTCAAAGCTGGTGTCAGTGTTGTCAGAGTCCTCCGCTGGGTTGGAGCTGGCAGGTCGTACAATTGGGGTGGTGGGTTGGTCCTCTGTGATGGCTGCTACTTCTGTGCTCCTCCTTGCGACTGAAGGTGGGGTCTGGAGGGTTCCAAGGACATCTTGGAGGGTCTGCTGGCTGATGTTTGTCAGCTCATCATCCATGTCATCAGTGAAGTCCAGGACAGGCATATCCCCAGGAGAGCCATCGTCCTCTGCAATGAGATATTGTACAATTAGTGTGTCTGCGTTGTAGCATTTGTAATGTGACGTGCCTGACTTCCTATTAGTTGCACATTGTGATCTTATTTCCCGTTCATTGTTACTGTCATTAATATTGGCATTCTCCCCGGCCTATGCCCCACCTGCATGTCAAATGTAGTGTGGGCAGTTTGGGGAAATTTCACCGTCACATCCTATCGGTGTAGGTTCTGCCCAAATTGTATGTTGCCACCTTATTGTCCTACTCAACCCTCCTTCTACTTCCATTATCATGGTGTGGCCTTGCACTGGCTGTGGGTGTTCTGATGGCACTTGCACCACACTTAACAATCTGGAACTGACTTAGTCTCAGATATTTCACATCCACCTATATGTTACTGAGACCTAGCATATACTAGGTATTGCATTGGCATGTCACAGTACAGGTGTCAGCATTGGTAGTGTGTACTGCTGATGTCGGGGAATGTGTGCTACATTGGATTGCACTGATGGTCCTAGCAGTGTTCCATTTCCTCTTATGACTGTGCGGGTGTGTTCACCTTCCTACACACATATGTCCTGCCCCTCAATGCTGTTGTCTTAGCACTATGACACTTGAGATGTTGCATGGTGGCATTGCAGATATTGTGCCCCAGGCACAGGGTAGCCCCTGACATGTGCAGCATGGGTATGACATTACTGCTGTGTACCTCATTATGTGAATACCATTACCTGATGTTTCTTGTGCCTATAGACATGAGTACTTGACAGGATTTGCACATTTTTATTAATTACAGGGAATTGATAACGTTGTCATCCTGTACCCTTTATTTTAGGTGTGTTTGATCCAGGGGCACCTAAATGCCATTTGCTACTTGGCCTGCACACACAGGTGGTAGTGGCAACTGTTGTCAACAGTACATGCCACTTGCGGATATGGCCTGAGACAGGAAATTGAGCCCTAGTTCATGTTGTGACAATACCAGCTGTCGTGTGATAGCAGGCCAGTTTTATGCTGTACCCTACCCTCCTGAACTGGCTTTGCTTTTCAAACATCCTTGGCATGGCAGAGAACACCCATGCAAAGGTTGTTGGTGTAGTGTTGTGCTGTGCCCCAGGTTTCCCCTGCACAGCCCATGCCCCCGTGCCATGCCCCTTTGCCCTTTCCACTACCTGATTATCATGGCTGACATGCATTGTGCAGTAGGTATGTCCTCCAACCTCCTTGCAGTTCACAATTAGGCATTTTAGTTCCCCATGCCACTTACCCTGCACCTGTGTGGTTTCCTGGTAGTCTGCGCTATCCTCTCCTTGAATCCCTGTGACGATCTCCTCAGAGATGACAGCTGCCACCATCTCCTCCATGTAGTCCAGGGACTCCTGCGGTGCTGGACTCCCACCTCCAGTCTGCAGTGCTGCCTTCCTGTTCCTGGCCATCTTTTCCTTGGTCCTGCGCTTGCAGTCATGCCAGCATTTCTTGCACTCAGTGACTGTTCTCCGTACTTCTGCCACACTGTTGATCTTTTCAACAATTTGTTGCCAAATTGCCTCTCTCCTCCCAATTGGCAATTTAGAGGTGACAGAAAGTTGGTGCTGGTGTTCCGTCACCACTTTCACCAGTATTTCATGCTCCTCTGCACTGAACCGACACTTCCTTTTCTTCTTTTCCCTCTCCTGGGTCTTATGTGGGTCCTCCTAGCTGGTTCCTGGTCGGTTGTCATCTTCCTGGGGTCTCTCGTAGCTTCGGGAATCCATTTTGGGGCTACTTTTCACATTTTGCAGTGTTTGTGCTGCTTTTTGGCGCTATTGCATCAAAAAATGGCATGTATCCAGTTTGCGATGTCGTAAACCGGATTAAAGTCATTTTTGCCGCGTTAACATCATTTTTCATTACGATGTGGTGCATTGGTTTGAGTGAAAAAAAATGACTCTCACCAGTGGTTTGCGCCGCCGTGCGTCAAAGTATAAATTTGACGCCCGGGTGGCGCAATGAAATGGCGTCAGCGCAGTTTTGCATCAAAAAGTATAACTATGGGCCCAAGTAACTCTGGGACTATGCATCAAATCACGGCACAGCTCACCAGGTACTGACCTGTGTGGATATGAGAGTGTCATGCTCCTTTGTTGACGTTGGTGTCTACTCTACCCTCCATTTTCACATATAATAACTGTCACATCCATTTTCCATGTAGCAATGTGTCCAGACATCTGTCCTTGCCATAAGAGGCACAAACTGTTGTGAGACCACATTTAACTTGCAGTCCTTGCTCAGATGAGTTAGGTACATGCCAGCGGATCTGTGGTCACTTGTGCAAGCATTAGGGACATTAATGAGCAATACAACATGATGAATATGACCTACCATGGTCACATGGCTGATTTGGATGTCAATCTTAGTCAATGGTGACATGGTCCTTTGAAGATTTTCCAAGATGGTTCAATGTTATTGTGCAATAATCCTTGATACCTTGGACATGAGCAATGTGGAGATGATGGTTGGTGTTCAGATGTCTATTATCCCTGCCCTTCAGAATGGCATTGTGAGTTGTAATAGCCAATGTGTGACAAATGCAGATGGTGTTTTCAATGCATGCCTGTTGTTCATTTGCCTAATATACATTTGGCTGACATGTCCCATTCATGTTGCAGCTGCAAACATGACCCCATTCCAGAAGCACCAGTTCAATAAGTGGGTGGAATGCTACCGACCCATACGTCAGGTCACAAAGGACTACCGGAGGATGAGGCGGCTATGTGAGAGGGAGCGTGCATCGGGCGCATGGAAAGCATTCCCTCAGGGGGGTCTACCCAAGGAACCATCCGCCTCCAGGACCCACACAGCAGGCAGATCTGTGGCAACAGACAGAGCAGGATCTTCGGGGACAGGAGCATCAACACCAGCTGCAACAAGAAGTGTCCCAACTGGTTCACAGGCTATACCAACATATGGGGAGCCACCCTATGTTGAGGAATTTCACACAAATGTTGCAGACCAGAAATATTGGATTGCCAGACTTAAGCACCAGAATGACCAAATAATGAGAATGATTAGATAAATCAGGGCTGCAATGGTGAGGCGCTGAGGTGGACAATGGTCCAGATAGATACTAAGGGCCAGATGTACCAACCGTTTTGCATGTCGCAAACTGCGAAAAACGCAGTTTGCGACATGCAAAACGGCCATCGCGATGCAGAGTCACATTTTGCGAGTCGGTACCGACTCGCAAAATGTGATTCCGACTCGCAAATAGGAAGGGGTGTTCCCTTCCTATTTGCGACCGCATCGCAATGCTGAGTTGCTTTGTGACCGCGAAGGCGGTCGCAAACCAACTCACAGTTACCATCCACTTGAAGTGGGTGGTAACGTATTCGCAAACGGGAAGGGGACCCCATGGGACCCCTTCCCCTTTGTGAATGTCGCTGAAAATATTTTTTCAGAGCAGGCAGTGGTCCAATGGACCACTGCCTACTCTGAAAAAATTAAACCAAATGGTTTCATTATTTTTTTAATTGCAACTCGTTTTTCTTTAAGGAAAACGGTCTGCAATTAAAAAAAAAACTGCTTTATTAAAAAAAGCAGTCACAGACATGGAGGTCTGCTGTCTCCAGCAGGCCACCATCCCTGTGAGTGCATGGACTCGCTATGGGGTCGCAATTTGCGACCCACCTCATAAAACTTCATGAGGTGGGTCTTTGCGACCCCATAGCGAGTCGCAGAAGGTGTCTGAGACACCTTTCTGCATACTATTTTGCGAGTTGCAATTTGCGAGTCGGAATGACTCGCAATTTGCAAGTCGCAAAATATTTTCTTGCTACATCTGGCCCTAATTCCCTTCCCCTTGTATATATTTTTGTACATAGTTGGAGTATGTAGATAGGGTTAGATAAGCTAGCATAGTGTAGATTAGTTGTAGGACACAGTCGTTTTTTCTTAGGGGGTGGGTTTTTGGGTAACTCTTTCTGTGGTATGTTTGGGGGTGATCTTTGGGGTATGTGTCTTATAAAAAAATGCAAAACCAATGTGAGAAATATATATATGATTGTTTATGCTATTTGTTTTGCTAGTCAATGTTTACCTGTAGTTACTGTTGTCCTTGTCTATAGATGTCTTTTAAAGGGTTTGGGGAGTATTATATTTGTCATGCAACGTTAGATGTATAGAATAAGTTAAGAAAAGATAAGTTAGTTGTAGGAATACGTTAGGATAAGGTAGTGTGGTTTAGGTTAGTATAGGTAGGTCAGTTATTTTAGGGATTTTAAGTCTAAGATTTGTAGTTTGATTAAATCTTGTTTTTTCCTACTGTATGGTCTCCACTATGATTTACTGCTCAGGTGGTAGCATATATGCACAGGTCATGTTAGGCACATGCCTTTGCAAACAATAGTTAGTTACATGTGTGACTATGTGTATCCCCCCATGGTCAAGTATCTGTCAGATTGACAATGGCGTCACATCAGCAAATCCATTCTGCAATGGATGTGACACTCTGGATGTGCATGGATATACATCCCAACATAGGTATTCATATGTTTCTCAGTGTTGTGAAGTAATGTTGTCATTGCACTCCCCCTAAATCTAGATTTTGTTACTGAGACACTCAGGGCTTCTCCTCACAGTCTTATACATGCATCAATTATTTGTCACATCAGTGTTTTACTGTTGCTACTATCCTTGCTTGACCCAGCCACTTACGTAGTGATTGGTGTCAACTATTGCAATACATGCATGCTAACTGACACTTGCCATGCTTGGGATCAGTCATCTCAATCATGATGCAGTAAGTGTATGTGGCTTTGTGTATGTCACAAATCCACACATATCCCTTAGGCAGATACTCAGGAGCATAATGACAAGCCCCTAGAGCCACCAGAACTTCTCTTTTTGTGATGCTCCAGTTGAACCGTGCCCTTTCACTTAATTACAAGGTGTCATCAAGCCACTCTGCATGGCTTAATGCCACATTGTATATATGGGCCCCCCAAAACAGATTTCTGTGGCAGAGGGGCGTGCAATGGGTTTTGCTATGGGTGTACGCACGCAACACCATTGCTTTTGCCACTGCCTCACATTTACAATGGAACGTAAACCTGAGGCAGTGCCAAAACAATGATGCGACCCCAGGGGTGGGGTTGGCATGGCACAATGGAGAAAAATACATGTTGAAAATGACGCAGCTCAGTGAAGCTACACTGCTTGCGCACCGCACTGTGCTGTTTTGTTGTAAATTGGCCCCTCAGTGTATTGGCTTCAGACAATGCATGAAGTTCACACAGTTACTGCCGCAGACACAGATTCAACACAAATTATGTGTTGAGTGAATTTATTTACATGTGCAATAATGACATATGTAGTACTGTACAGTAGACAGGAGAATGACTCCATAAGAAATTCCAAGCCTTTCGATTCCAGACAGAGTCATGAGATGTGTAGGAGAGTAGTGCATCAGTGTGGAGGTGATCACATTGCCATTAAGGAGGATTAGCCACAATGACAGTCCACATGTGTGATTGGTCAACAGTGGGAGAGTGAAGAGGGGGCATTGATAGTTGTTCAAACACTGGCATGATCTTAAGCAAAAGAGCAAAAGAGAAACTGTCCATGTGCCACAGATTGGAGCTGTCAGGTGGTTTTGTGGGTGAAAGATGTTCCTTCTGCATCTTCATCCTCTCATGTGTGTATGCATCCCGTGCCAGGGGTGGTGCCGGTGTTGAAGTTGAGGGAGGCACACACACATCAGGGGCTGTAGATGTGGATTCAAAGGTCCCAGCAGCTGCCATCTGTGGAAAGATGAAAGGCATCACTGCAGCAAGGAGTTACTGCTGGTTTTGCAACACAGCAGCAATGTCACGGTGGTAGGCAGCCAGGTTGTCAATGAGGGAGGCCAGCATCCCCTCCATGGCCTCCAGAACAGTTTGGATAGCCCCCAACCTGTTGTCAATCTAGCTTGTGCCACTTTGGGAGGGCATTTGTCCATGCATCTGCCTCATGACACCAGGGCTGCCGGCCAGAAACTGCTGGAGTCCATAAAGTGGAGAGTGGGTGCCTCTGTTGGCAGCAGAGTTGTCCTTATTCGAACGTTGGCACCTATGGACTCTCGCTAGGCTGCCCGCCATGGTCTCCATCCCCACCTACACCTGTTGTGCCAGCTCCCGCTGGACTCCTACCACTGTAGTTTGGAAAATGATGTCTTGGTCCTCGGAGTCCAGGGTTCTGGGTGAGCTGGCAGGTGGTGTGTGTTCACTGTTGGGTGGGTGATCTGGTGGCCCAGCAACGCTGTGTGTCCTCCTTGTGACTGGAGATGGTGTCTGGATGGCACCCCGGATCTGCTGGAGAGTGTTGGGATTGATGCTTTACAGCTAGCCATCACCATCATCAGGAAAGTCCAGGACAGACAGCTGACGGTGAGGAATGGCATTATTCTCTGCAATGAGAAGGAGATATGTCAGTATTGATCTGTACAAGCTATTCACATGAGTACGTTTGTTAATCATGGTGCCTTATTTACATGGCGCAGAGCAATGCAACAAGGGCCAGATGTAGGAAAAAAACAAATTGCGACTTGCAATTTGCGAGTCCGTGCGACTCGCAAATTGCAACTGGCAATTTGATATGCAGAAAGGTGTCTCAGACACCTTCTGCAACTCGCAATGGGGTCGCAAAGACCCACCTCATTAATATTAATGAGGTGGGTCGCAGTTTGTGACCCCATTGCGAGTATGGGCACTCACGGGGATGGTGGCCTGCTGGAGTCAGCAGACCACCATGTCCGTGACTGCTTTTTAATAAAGTAGTTTTTTTTTTTTCTATCTGGCAGCCCGTTTTCCCTAAAGGAAAACGAGCTGCACTTAGAAAAAAAAACGAAACCTTTTGTTTCGGTATTTTTCAGAGCAGGCAGTGGTCCATAGGACCACTACCTGCTCTGAAAAATTATTTTTGTTTCCATTCACAAAGGGGAAGGGGTCCCATGGGGACCCCTTCCCGTTTGCGACTGGGTTACCATCCACTTCAAGTGGATGGTAACTGCGATTTCATTTGCGACCGCTTTTGCGGTCGCAAATGAAATTGAATAGCATTGCGAGTCGCAAATAGGAAGGGAACACCCCTTCCTATTTGCGAGTCGGAAATGCATTTTGCGAGTCGGATCCGACTCGCAAAATGCATTTCTGCATAGCAAAGAGGCTTTTGCGCCTCGTAAACGGCATTTTTCGCTGCTTGCGAGGCGCAAACACTTTGCTACATCTGGCCCTAAGTCCCTCATTTATGGACCCTTAGTGGCAGATTGTGCCACCAGGGCATCATTTTTTGGAAAGCTCGTTGGCATATTATGCCTGTCCTCATTTACAAGTCTAGACAAAGGCATTTTGCATGGCTTTTTTAAGGGCTTCTGCATATGGACTCCTTTCATGTATTACACTGTGTAGCAGTTGCGTGCCATGGGTGTTGCTTGAGGTGTTACTACGCAACACCCACAGAAGCATACAGAATCTGTTGCATTGCCAGATCTACAATTTTGGGTATGTGTCACATTCCTCTGCCAGTCCACCTGTGTTGTAAGAGTGATGCAAGGGGAGAGAACTGTCCACATTCCTCCTCCTTGTCACCTTTTGTTATGTGTGCTGTCTCCTGCACCACCCATAGTGAGATGCAACCACCTCTTGTATTTGTATTTGTGCAGGAAGGTGTCCCTTCCCGCACAACAACACTTATCCCTGCAACGCAGGCCTGCTTGCAGCATGGGTACATGGGAGCCTGCGTGGCAGGGCTGAGTGTTGTTGTGCAGGAATGGTCACCTTCATGTACAAACACAAATAAAACATACAGCACACATAACAAGAGGTGACAAGGAGGATACACATGAACAGTTCTCCCCCTTTCATCACTCTTAGAGCACACAATGGGTGGCATAAGGACCTGACACATTCCCAAACTTGTCAATGTGTGAATGCATCAGGTTGCTGCAAGGCCTCAGGAGTGACGTTGTAGTGATGCTATATATGACTAATATTGTTGTGGGCCTATTTTTGCATTTTTCAATGTGTGTTGCAATGAGCAACAGACATTGGAATTGGAAGACAGCTTCCTGATGCTTGATGTTGCAGGATGTGTCCCGTCCTGCACATGTGCAATCAGACCTGCAACACAGTCACCCCTACATCATGCTGAATGTGTGCCTGTGTTGGTGTTAGGCAGCAGTTTGTGCCCCATCACCAAGGGTAGTACAGGGATGCATTGCATATTAGTGACATCTACACATCCCTTCACATTTAAGATGATGTAGCACAGCAGGCTGATCATTTCATCATGCATGGTTAACAATGGACCACATTTCCCAGACACCGACAGCACACTGCCCCACCAGAGCAGTTGTGTGACAATCCTTGTAAATATATATGCCTCATGGTGTTACAATCGGGAATGCCTTTTCTCTCCCAAAAATAAGTGATACCTCAACGCCTTGTATTGGTCACCATCTTTGACAGTAAATCCAATGACAGTGTCCCCTTTTTGGGTGGTCACCCCAAAAGTTTCATTTTCTTGGGACTCACCTACTGGAAACCATTAACTCTAACACTGGGGTAGGGCACTGCCAACCAGTACATACTGTATGTGCTCTGACCCCTAAAAGATGTTGAAATTGGCTTAAAACATGATTGGCACATTTGACTTTCCTATAAGGCCATAACATATGGTGCAGAAATACACCCCAGGCATGGAAAGTCAAATGGCACTTGTGGACTGCATCTACTGTGCCATCTACTACAGATCGGTCAAAAATCACTTTTTTGACAGGTAGTAATACCAGATTTTAGTTACTACATGTGAGAAAACAGGGCTGATTGCAGAGGCCCCCCAACTTTTTGCCCCCATTTTTCACTTTTTGCTGGTGTTTTCCTGACTCTGATGGTGCCCTGGGTACTGCTAACCAGTCCCAGGGCCTGTGCTCTGTGTAAAATCAATATGCAAATTAGGCTAATTATAATTGGCTAAGTTAACCTACCTATAAGTCCCTAGTATATGGTAGGGCATGTAGGTTTAGGGACCACAGCATAGGTAGTGCACCCAGAGGTGCACTGCTGAGGTGCCCAGTGTCATTTTAAAGGCAGGCCTGCCTTGCTGGCTTTTTTTTAAATTGACGTTATATGCAAATTCGACTTTTGAATTAAAAGTAGTTCCAAAGTCTTAAACTACCTTATTGTTACATATAAGTCACCCTTAAGGTGTGCCCTATGTGCCCCTAGGGCTGGGTGCCATGTAACTATAAGCAGGGACCTTATAAAAATAGTTTTATAAGCCCTGGTGAGGTAAAAACAGCCAAATTCGTTTTTCCCTCATTGTAGTAAATGGCCTTCATAGGCTAGAATGGGGAGACTTTATTTTAATTTTTAAAGTCCCCTTAAATGATGGATACCAAGAGTTTGGTATCAAATTAATTGTTATAATAAATCCCATAACTTCCAGTTGTTGGATTTAAAATAACTTGTTCAGGTAAAGAGTTTAAAACTTTACCTGAAAAGTTGCCAATTTCGACCCTGCATTGTTTTTGCTGTTGTGCTCTGATAGGCCAGCCTCTAGCAGCCTGGGCAGGCTGCCTTGATGAGGTGTGAAGTGGCCTGGCTTCACACAAAGGAATGTGCCTGTGGGAGGGAATCTCCCCTCAGCAGATGGTGAGGCAGGAAGGGGGAGGGCTGCCAAACTGGTCTTCAAAGGCAGAGAAGGACATTTGGAGCAACCAGCAACACCCCCACACCCTGCAACCCCAGACAACTAGGTGCCCCCTTGATTAGACTAGGAGAGGGCAGGAGAGAGGTGTGTTTATGATTTTTAGCCACACCAGTGGGTGGGCTCAGCCAGATGTAACCTCCAAAAATCAGATTCAGCCATGATGGATTTTTGGAGAATGTTGCCTCCTGGGATTGATTTTTCCACACTTCCCAGGAAGTGGTCATTACGGGGGAAGGACCCTGCACCTGATTGGAGAACCAGGACCCCTCTGCTTTTCAGCCATTAGCAAGGATAAAACTGGCAGACCTGCACCCACACCTCAGTTCCCTACCACATCCAACAAGGAAGAACTACAGAAGAAGAAGGACTGCCCTGCTGGACCCAAGGCCTGCACCTGGAACCTGCACTCAGAAGGACTGCACCAGCTGCACACCTGGGCTTCACCATAAGAAGGACTTTGCCTGGCTTCAACTGGTTCAAGGAGGGACTCCCTGGTTGCTACACGTGAAACATGGCTAACCAGAGTCCCCTGCACCAACTCCTGAAGAAAGCGACCAGCTGACCACTGTCCAGTTGCCAAAAAGGAGTTTGCGCCAGGTGCATTCTGGGAGTTGTAGTCCGCACCCCCAAGGACCATCTCAGAACTTCTGGACCCTTGGGGTGAGCTGTGGAGCTCAAAAGAACCTTAAAAGGACATCTGGGAGAAGCCCCAGAAGTTTGGAGAAGTTTGGACAACTTTTGAAAAAAAGCTCCATAGAGGGACCGACTCGCCGCGGCAACTCTAGCCAGCTTGCCTCAACCGCGACCCGGCCTGATTTGCTGCTTTGTCCCGGTAAAGAAAATCTCAGAAAAAGAGACTAAGTCCGAAGGTAAAAAGTTGACCGGGACCTCCCAGCCAGAGTATCTGTGGAGGGCTCCATAGACGTCGGATCAAGATCCAGGTTTACCCCGGTCGAAGCATTTTCACCTCGAAAAAATTACTAAGTCCGAAGGTAAAAATCTCCACTGAGGATTCCCGCGACGCGTATCCGGAGAAGGGCTCCAGGAGGTCGGATTGGACTGGCAGGTTCGTCCCGCTGAAGAAAATCTTCAAAAAAGAGACTAAGGGGGTCATTCTGACCCTGGCGGCCGGTGGCCGCCAGGGCCACCGACCACGGGAGCACCGCCAACAGGCTGGCGGTGCTCCCGAGGGCATTCTGACCGCGGCGGTTCAGCCGCGGTCAGAAAGGGTAAACCGGCGGTCTCCCGCCGGTTTACCACTGCCCGTTGAAATCCTCCAAGGCGGCGCAGCTTGCTGCGCCGCCGAGGGGATTCTGACACCCCCTACCGCCATCCTGTTCCTGGCGGTTCGCCCGCCAGGAACAGGATGGCGGTAGGGGGTGTCGCGGGGCCCCTGGGGGCCCCTGCAGTGCCCATGCCAATGGCATGGGCACTGCAGGGGCCCCTGTAAGAGGGCCCTGCTTGTATTTCACTGTCTGCTTAGCAGACAGTGAAATATGCGACGGGTGCAGTAGCACCCGTCGCACCTTCCTACTCCGCCGGCTCGATTACGAGCCGGCTTCATCGTGGGAAGGATGTTTTCCCCTGGGCTGGCGGGCGGCCTTTTGGAGGCCGCCCGCCAGCCCAGGTGAAACCTCAAAATACCCACCGCGGACTTCCGACCGCGGTACGGTATTTTGGCGGCTCCCGCCAGGCGCGCGGTGACCGCGCCCGGCGGGAGTCAGAATGACCCCCTAAGTGTGAAGGTAAACTTTTAACCGAGGCCTCCAGCGGCCTGTAGCCGAGCAGGGCTCCATCGCGGTCGGCCTTAAACTTTGACTTTGCCCCGGTCGAGGTGCAACCAGATGACCCGATTGGCGCTTGTTGTTTCTAGGTGCTAAAAAAAAAATAATTCTTTAAAAAATCATATCTCCGGTTCCTCTTATCCGATTTTATTCGTTTTGGTGTCATTTTGAAGATAAAAATATAATCTATTTTTATAAATTGGTTTTGGATTTTTAAACTGTTTCCTGTGCTTTATTTAAATACTGTTTGTGATATTTGAATGCTTTACACTCTGGCCCTCATTCTGACCCTGGCGGTCAAAGACCGCCAGGGCGGAGGACCGCGGGAGCACCGCCGACAGGCCGGCGGTGCTCCAATGGGGATTCCGACCGCGGCGGTAAAGCCGCGGTCGGACCGGCACCACTGGCGGGCTCCCGCCAGTGTACCGCCGCCCCATTGAATCCTCCACGGCGGCGCAGCTTGCTGCACCGCCGCGGGGATTCCGACCCCCCCTACCGCCATCCAGATCCCGGCGGTCCGACCGCCGGGATCCGGATGGCGGTAGGGGGGGTCGCGGGGCCCCTGGGGGCCCCTGCAGTGCCCATGCCACTGGCATGGGCATTGCAGGGGCCCCCGTAAGAGGGCCCCTACATGTATTTCACTGTCTGCTGTGCAGACAGTGAAATACGCGACGGGTGCAACTGCACCCGTCGCACAGCTTCCACTCCACCGGCTCAATTCCGAGCCGGCTTCATCGTGGAAGCCTCTTTCCCGCTGGGCTGGCGGGCGGTCTGAAGGCGACCGCCCGCCAGCCCAGCGGGAAAGTCAGAATTACCGCCGCGGTCTTTCGACCGTGGAACGGTAACCTGACGGCGGGACTTTGGCGGGCGGCCTCCGCCGCCCGCCAAGGTCAGAATGAGGGCCTCTGTCTCCTAAGTTAAGCCTTGACGCTCGTTGCCAAGCTACCAAGGGTTGAGCTGGTTTTAATTTACTGAGACCTAACTGGACCTTAGTGGAGGTTAGTGACCTATTGCTAAGTGAAGTGTAGGTACCTACCTGCCCTTACCAATAACCCATTTTCCAACATTTTTGGTGAGCAGTGGTGGGATCCTGTACTTGTGTTCAGTATCACGTTACAGTTTTAAGTAAAACAAATTAAAAATCCGTTAAATTGTCCTAGTGCAAAAATTGTTTTTAATTTTTAATTTGGATTAATTTCAATTATTGAATTTTTGTGATTTTTCTAAATTCTTGTTTCCAATTTTTGCAAAAAGGTTTTGTTGACACAAAACTAGGGAACCATGGAGCTTGATCTGGCTAGCCTACCCACACTGACAGTAGTCCAGCTCAGGGGGTTGTGTACTGAAAGAGGGTTGCCTGCAACCACTGACCTCTGGAAGCATGTCCTGATCAAATCCCTGACAGCGTGGGCTGAGGCCCAAGAGGAAGCTCCAGAGGAGGGAGAAGTAGGGGAGGGTGCTAGCTCTAACCACTCAGGGGTGGGAGGGCATCTGAGCCTAAGTGAGGATGAGGAAGACCGGTCCTCATTACATACAGTCACTAGGGGCAGACCCAAAGCTAGTTGGGGGAAGGGGGTCCCTTCAGGAGGAGAGAACCTGTCCCTCAGAGAAAGAGCTGGAGGCCCAGCTAGCATTCATAGCTTTGGAGGCAGAGAAACTGGCCCTAGAAAAGAAAAAGTGGGCAAAGAGAGAGAAAAGAGATGGTGGCAGCAACAGAGAAGTTGAAGTGTCCATGGGTGGGGGTATTTGCCCCAGATTACCCAAGGGGGTGGTTCCGGATTATGTAGAGGGGGATGATATAGACAAGGTGGGTGGAGGCCTTTGAGAGGGCACTCCAAATTAGAAGGGTTAGGCCTCAATACTGGGGTTCACTTTTATGGGAGTTGGTCCCCAACTCAGGGAGGGATAGGCTTCTGACCTTAAGGGGGGAGGAAGCAGATTCATACCCTAGTATGAAGAGGTGATTAGCCAAGAAGTTTGGTCTGACCCCAGTGCAGTATAGAATTAAGTTCAGGGACACCCAGAAGGTCAGTACCCAGTGTTGGGTTGACTTTGTAGACACCTCACTTAAGGCACTAGAGGGCTGGATTATTGGTAACAAAGTAAATACTTATGAGGGGTTATACAAACTGATCATGAGAGAGCACATCTTGACCAATTGTACCCAAGAAAGGTTAGGCCTGCATCTAGTGGACTCTAAGCTGACCAACCCTAAAGAGCTGGGGGAGGCAGCTGATGAGTGGTTGAGAACCAGGGTAGTTGTCAAGTCCCAGGGGGGAGACTCCAAGAAGGGGGGGTCAGGTCCCCAAAAACCTAAGGAGGGAGGTGGTAAACCCACCACAGAGACTCCCTCTGTACCCCAGAACCCTAAGAAGGAGGAGAGTAAATCCCACTCCCACTCTGACAAGCAGAGACAGGGAGACCCAGGGTTAAAAAAGCTCTTGGACAGTAAGGCTTGCTTTGACTGTCAGCAGACAGGGCACTTCAGAGGAGATGCAGCCTGTCCAAAGAGGGTGGTTACCACTGGGCTGTCCAGTGTGGCCATGGAGGAGGACTCCTCAGATGATGAAGTCCTCCTAGCATGGAGCTGGGAGACAGGACCAGATGGTAAGCTAGTGATCCCTGAGGGTGGGAGTACGCACTTCCACCCCATTCAGGTGAATGGGATCCCTACCACTGGCCTGAGAGACACCTGTGCCAGTCACACTAGGTTGAGTGACCGGTTAGTGACCCCAGACATGTATGTCCCAGGAGAGACCAGGAAAGTCAGGATAGCCACAGGGGAGGTCACCTCCAAACCTGTAGCCATAGTGCCCCTAGAGAGGGAGGGTATCCTTGACTGGTTTAGGGTGGTGGTCAGTGCTGACCTCCCCCTAGATTGTATCCTGGGCAATGACTTCCCAGAGGTGAGTCTCGTCCCATATGGGGCGGTCGCCCAGGGTGCCCCCCCAACCCAAAGTCCTGGGGAGTCAGTCCCTACAGTTAGGAGACAAGGGTCCCCAAGAAAAGGAAAGAAGAAAGGGAAGGGTAGGCCACTCTTAAAGAGAGTTACAGGGAGCCAAAGGCCTTCTGCCCCAGTAGGGGGGGGGCAGAGTTGGCACTGGTGATGCCTCACCTGGCCCCAAGGAAGTCCTGAGTAGTCAGGCAGCTGTCCAGATGAAAAGTGTTGCCCCTGCACTGACAGAAGGGAGAGTGGAAGGAGGGTCTCTGCCACAGGAGGTGGTAGCCCCCCACTCTAGACAGCAAGAGGGGTGCCAGCACCCCACAGTTGCACCTAAAGCAGCTCAGCCACCTGTCAGTGGAGAGCTTAGGGTATGGTTCTGGGTACTGACAGCTGTCAGTAGCCTCTGCTGGGTGCTAGCCTTCCTGGCAGCACTGTACTTGGCCTGGGAGGCAGAAACCAGGGCCAATAGCAAAGTAGGCCCCCTGACACTGTTGGTCGTGGTGGGGTTGCTCAAGTGTTGGGTGACCTCTTTGGGTAAGCTAGGTGTTGCTCTAGCAAAGTTAGGAGTAGGGAAGGTGGGCACCTCACTACCCAAGTTGGCAGAGAGAGAGGAGGAAGACCCCCCCTAGAGGGAAGTTTCAGTTTGTGATGGGTCCTTTCACTGTCGGGATGGCTTTACTACCCAGAGGGAGTGACCATGGCAGGAGGATGTAAGTCAGAGTAGGCCCTGCAAAGGGACAGACAGTTTCCTTCACTGTCTTCCTCGCCTAACAAGCCAGGAAGACTCTCCCAGGGTTGGGCTGAGTCTCCAGGGCATGTGGGCTCGGGGGGGCTAGTGTGAGAAAACAGGGCTGATTGCAGAGGCCCCCTAACTTTTTGCCCCCATTTTTCACTTTGTGCTGGTGCTTTCCTGACTCTGATGGTGCCCTGGGTAATGCTAACCACTCCCAGGGCCTGTGCTCTGTGTAAAATCAATATGCAAATTAGGCTAATTATAATTGGCTAAGTTAACCTACCTATACGTCCCTAGTATATGGTAGGGCATGTAGGTTTAGGGACCACAGCATAGGTAGGTGCACTGCTGAGGTGCCCAGTGTCATTTTAAAGGCAGGCCTGCCTTGCTGGCTTTTTTTTTTAAATTAAAGCTATATGCAAATTCAACGTTGGAATTAAAAGTAGTTCCAAGGTATAAAACTACCTTATTGTTACATATAAGTCACCCCTAAGGTGTGACCTATGTGCCCCTAGGGCAGGGTGACATGTAACTATAAGCAGGGACATTATAAAAATAGTTTTATAAGCCCTGGTGAGGTAAAAACAGCCAAATTCGTTTTTCCCTCATTGTAGTAAATGGCCTTCATAGGCTAGAATGGGGAGACTTTATTTTAATTTTTAAAGTCCCCTTAAATGATCTATACCAAGAGTTTGGTATCAAATTAATTGTTAGAATAAACCCCATAACTTCCAGTTGTTGGATTTAATATAACTTGTTCAGGTAAAGAGTTTTAAACTTTACCTGAAAAGTTGCCAATTTCAGCCCTGCATTGTTTTTGCTGTTGTGCTCTGATTGGCCAGCCTCTAGCAGCCTGGCCAGGCTGCATTGATGAGGTGTGAAGACGACGAGGAGGGGGACACAATGGAGGCAGTGGATGTTGGTGTGTCTGTATGTGTGTGATGCTTGCGTGAGTGCCTGTGGGATGTGTGGTGCTTACGTTTGCCTGAGCTTCCCTTGTGTGGTGAGGTGTGTGCAGGCTGGTCTGATGGTGTGCTTGGGATAGGCAGAGGTACAGGGGATTGGGTCTGGGTGGAGGAAGTTGGAGGGGGGAGGCTAGACACAGGGACAATGGCTGCCATCAGTGCTGAGGCCAGAGTTTGAAAGGATCGGTGAAGGGCCGCCTGACCAGAATGAATGCCCTCCAGGAATGCATTAGTTTGTTGCAACTGCCTTTCTACACCCTGGATGGCATTCAAAATGGTAGACTACCCAACAGTGAGTGACCTGAGGAGGTCAATGGCCTCCTCACTGAGGGCAGCAGGGGTGACAGGGGCAGGGGCTGAGGTGCCTGGGGCAAAGGTGATGCCCACCCCCTGGGTGAGCAGGCACGGGGCGAAGGCTGAGGGGCTGCTGGGAGGGCGGTGCTGGTAGGGGGAGTGGCAGCTGTACCTGTAGAAGTGGGGGACACAGATGTTGCCACCACCACAAGGGAGCTCCCATCGGAGGACAAGTCCGTGTCACTGGTTTCAGCTCCTGTCCCCGCCGTGGTGCTCCCCTCGCCCTCCGTCCCACTTGTGTATTCTGAGTCCGTAGTGTGGCCCTCCATGGCCATGTGGGATGCAGCTCCCTCGTGCTCCGGTGCCACTGCTCCTCCGCCTGATGATGCTAATGCACACAAGAACAGGGAGACCACAAAAAAGGGGGGGGGACAGAAGAAAGACATGTTCAGTGCATGGATTACCGTTACCGTTGGCGGACAAGACAGACACAGAAGCCCCCTGCACTACGTCGCGCTGTTGGGCTCTACAGTGCAATTCCTGGGAAATGGCCTATAAGGCTATGGACGACATATGCACACATAGATGACACAGGTGCATGAATAGCTGTACTTGGCACTCTACAGAGGTGGGGTGGGGGGCCAGAGGGCCATGCCTTACGGAGGGGCCTAGGCTACGGAACTCACCATGGCCTAGGGAAACCCACAGCCCTCCTCCCCCACCCAGACACCTCCACTGCGCGCAAAGTCAGCTGAATGAGAGTGTACTCACCCCCTTGTGTCTGCTGTGATGCCCTCAAGCGCCCATCCAACTCCGGGTAGGCCACCGCCAGGATCCTGAACATCAGGGGGGTCACGGTTCGACGGGCACCCTCCCACGTTGGGAGGCCATCCCCAGCTGAGCCTCCGCTGTCTTCTTGCTCTAACAGCGAATGTCCTCCGTCTTTTACGGCAGTGGGTGCTCCGTCTGTGGTGGGCCCCCAGGGTCCAGACGTGCTTGGCGATGGCACGCCAAATATCCTTCTTCTGGTGGGCGCTGACCTACATGAAATGTACAGGGTAAGAAGAGAAGTCATTACCAACTGCGCCGTCAAAGTGAGTGGCCCCCATTCCTACGCTTGCCATGTGGCACATGCACCCACCGTCTTTCATGCACACAGCACTCTGCCCCCTTCCTTCTTACAACCAGCCCTCTCCACACAGGCATAGCCCATACAACATGCTTCCTGTGTACTTACCTGTTGGTCTGGAGGACCGTAGAGTAGCGTGTACTGGGGGAGGACCCCATCGACGAGCTTCTCCAACTCCTCCGCAGTGAAGGCAGGGGCCCTTTCCCCAGATATCGAGTGATTCAACAGATAGAAAATGGCAGTCACGTCCGCGGCAGTCACGTCTGCGGCGGTGCGTACCATCACCACCGGCGTACATTGTCATTGGCTCCTAGGACCCATAGAGTCCAATGTTAACCAATGCAGAATTGCGCCGCGGTCTCCGACCGCCTACCGCGACGGTGTACAACGCCAGCGCAGTTACCTCACTGCCCATTGTCCCACTTTACAGGTCAGGCAGCCGCCATTTCAGGGGCCCACATGGCCTAATTACCAACTGCGTCACACATACCTAGGCCTAGTCTCAACACACATACAGGCCACATTTTGTGTATGAATGGTGTTCTGTGTAGACTGTGGGTACATACCTATGAGTTGTTTGACTCTGTGCTCGCAGTTGTCCTTCTTAGGCACCGTCCGCTGGGACATGTGAGGAGATGGTGGAATCCTCCAGTGTACCGACCGCTGGTGGACCTGTCGACAATGGAGGAAAGAAATGTGATTATCACCTACAGGTTTGACCGTGCCACAATCCAGGAACTGTGTACCCAGTTGGAGCCTGACCTGATGTCAACAATCCGCCATCCCACAGGAATCCCCCCTCAAGTGCAGGTGCTATCAGTGCTCCATTTCCTTGCTAGTGGGTCTTTTCAGACAACTGTGGCCATGGCATCAGGGATGTCCCAGCCTATGTTTTCCAACGTATTGTCGAGAGTGTTGCCTGCCCTGCTGAAACACATGCGGAGCTACATCGTTTTCCCTCAGGTGGAGGATTTGCCTACAGTGAAAGGTGACTTCTATGCCCTTGGACATATCCCCAACATCATAGGTGCCATTGATGGGACCCATGTGGCTTTGGTCCCCCCCCCCCACAGGACTGAACAGGTGTACAGGAACCGGAAGAGTTATCATTCCATGAATGTACAGATGGTATGTTAGGCCGACCAGTACATCTCCCATGTGAATGCCATGTTCCCTGGCTCAGTGCATGATGCCTACATCCTGAGGAATAGCAGCATCCCTTATGTGATGGGTCAACTCCAGATGCACCGTGTGTGGCTATTAGGTGACTCTGGCTACCCCAACCTGTCATGGCTACTGACCCCAGTGAGGAATTCCAGGACAAGGGCAGAGGAACGCTACAATGAGGCCCATGGTTGAACTAGGAGGGTGATCAAGCGGACCTTCGGGCTCCTGAAGGCCAGGTTCAGGTATCTGCATATGACAGGTGGATCCCTATTCTACTCACCAAAGAAGGTGTGCCAGATCATCGTGGCCTGCTGTATGCTTCACAACTTGGCTTTGCGACGACAGGTGCCTTTTCTGCAGGAGGATGGTCCAGATGGCGGTGTTGTGGCAGCTGTGGAGCCTGTGGACAGTGATGAGGAGGAAGCAGAGAAAGGAGACATGCAGAACAAGGACTCAGTCATCCAGCAATATTTTCAGTGAAACACAGGTGAGCATACATTCCTGCCTACTACATGTACTTTAACACTTCTACCTCTATCCTGTCTGTTGATTTCACCCAGTGTATGGTCACTGAGTTGTCACTTTCCCTTACGGTTTCACAGGTGTGGGTCCCAACGTGTGTCATCTGCTTAGATTCCTCATGGACTAGAGCTGTGTGACATAGGTATGTTGACATTACTATTTCATGAACATTTTGTCACTGCAATTGCAAATACACTATTTCGAAATCACAGACAGACTCCAGATCTTTTGGTGCTTTAGGTGTGTTTATTTCAATACAAAATATTGGAGGGGGTAGTGAAATGGTTAGGGGTCATGGCGGAGGAGTGTCCATGGCAGAGTCCAGTCTATTAGTCTCACAGGTGCATTGCCCATATGGGCATAGGAAGTGGAGCTGGGGCAGTTTCAATATGGACAGGGTGACAAAGTGGGACAGTGGGATGACAATCAGGGTGGTCTCATTTCTTGGCGGGGGGTCTTGGCATCGTGCTCTGTCTTGTTCCTGGATCTCAGGGACCGTTTGCGTGGTGGTTTTCCGTCTGCAGGGGGTGGGGTGCTGGTGTGGTGGTCCTGTGGCGGTGCCTCCTGTCCACTAGCGCCGGCGGAGGTGGTGGGCAGTTCATTGTCCATGCTAGTGTCAGGGGCCCCTTGTAGTGCCACAGTGTCCCTCCTGGTGCTGAGTACTTCCTTCAGCACCCCTACGATGGTGCCCAGGGTGGAGCTGATGGTTCAGAGTTCCTCCCTGAACCCCATATACTGTTCCTCCTGCAGGCGCTGGGTCTCCTGAAACTTGGCCAGTACCGTTGCCATCGTCTCCTGGGAGTGGTGGTAGGCTCCCATGATGGAGGAGAGGGCCTTGTGGAGAGTGGGTTCCCTTGGCCTGTCCGTCCCCTGTCGCACAGCAGCCCTCCCAGTTCCCCTGTGTTCCTGGGCCTCCGTCCCCTGGACCGTGTGCCCACCGCCACTGCCCCCAGGTCCCTGTTGTTGATGTGGTGGTGGGTTATCCTGGGTTCCCTGTAGTGGTGGACACACAGCTGATTGACGTGTCCTGGGAACGGAGGTATGGGCCCGCTGGGTGGGTGCTGTGCTGGTGTTTCCAGAGAGGGGAAGGTCTGCGGTGGCCTGTGCCTGTGTGAGGAGAACCGACTGTCCCGAGGCCCACGATGGTCCGGGCTGGTCATCTAGATCCAGGTGGACAGAGGTGCAGTCATCACTGTGGGCCTCTTCTGTGGGTGGTGTGGACATGTCTGGACCCTCCTGTCTGGTGACGTTGGGAAGTGGTCCTGCAGGGGTGTAAAGGCATGATTATTGCATCTGTGTGTGTCATGGTGTGCAATGGGTGGTTGACCGTGTACCCCAGTGCTGACATTCCTGTGTGTGAGCTTGTGTGATGATGGTTTAGGGGGGTGTATGGGTATGTGCAATGGGCATGCTTTAGTGATGGGTGTCCATGTGTGTTTTGTGATATCAGTACATTTCTGAGGAGTTGGAGTGATAGGGATGGGGGCGAGGATGGGGGTATGTGATAGCATGCAGGTAGGGTGGGGGATGTAATAGTTAAGATTTGACTTACCAGAGTCCATTCCTCCACCGGCTCCTGCGAGGCCCTCAGGATGCAGAATCGCCAAGACCTGCTCCTCCCATGTTGTTAGTTGTGGGTGAGGAGGTAGGGGTCTGCTGCCAGTCCACTGAACCGCCTAGTGGTGTCTTGAGACCACGGAATGCACCTTCCCCCGTAGGTCGTTCCACCTCTTCCTGATGTCCTCCCGATTTCTTGGGTGTTGTCCCACTGCGTTGACCCTGTCGACTATTCTTCGCCATAGCTCCATCTTCCTTGCAATTGAGGTGTGCTGCACCTGTGATCCAAATAGCTGTGGCTCTACCCGGACGATTTCCTCCACCATGACCCTGAGCTCCTCCTCCGAGAACCTGGGCTGTCCTTGCCGTGCCATGGGGTGGTGTGGGTGATGTGTGGGGTGGTGTGTGTGGTGATAAGTGTGGTGATATGTAGTGGTGTGTGGTATTTTGTGCGTGGAAGTTGTGTGGGTGATGGTGTTGTGTGCCTGTGGATGCTAGTTTGTTGATGGTCGTGTCTCTCTCTGGCCTTCTCTCTGTAATTGTGGTCGTAGGGGTTTGTGGGTGATATGGGTGTGTGTTTTATATTGTATTGGGTGTGTGGGAGTGGTGTGTGTATGTGTATCAGGTGTGTGTATTTCGAATTGTCCAATGTGGCTGTGTTTTGTAAGAGTGTGTGTATTTTGAGTGCGGCAGTGTGTACCGCCAATGGAATACCGCGGTTGAAAGACCGCCGCATGGATTCGTGTGTCGTGATAGTGTGGGCGTTTTTCTGTTGGCGTGGCGGTGTCGGTTTTGTTTTCGCCAGTTTATCACTGACCTTTGGTGTGGCGGACTTGTGTGGGTGTCTGAATTTTGTCGGATTCCGAGATGAGGGTCATAATAGCTGTGGCGGAATTCCGCTGCCGCGGCGGTTGGTTGACAGTCTTCTGCACAGCGGTAAGATGCTTTTACCACCAATGTTGTAATGACCCCCTAAGTGTGAAGGTAAACTTTGAACGGAGGCCTCCCGCAGCCTGTAGCCGAGCAGGGCTCCATCGCGGTCGGCCTTAAACTTTGACTTTGCCCCGGTCGAGGTGCAACCAGATGACCCGATTGGCGCTTTTTGTTTCTAGGCGCTAAAAAAAACAAAATTCTTTAAAAATTCATATCTCCGGTTCCCCTTATCAGATTTTATTCGTTTTGGTGTCATTTTGAAGATAAAAATATAATCTATTGTTATAAATTGGTTTTGGATTTTTAAACTGTTTCCTGTGTTTTATTTAAATACTGTTTTGTGATATTTGAATGCTTTACACTCTGTCTCCTAAGTTAAACCTTGACGCTCGTTGCCAAGCTACCAAGGGTTGAGCTGGGTTTAGTTTACTGAGACTTAACTGGAGCATAGTGGAGGTTGGTGGCCTATTGCTAAGTGTAGGTACCTACCTGCCCTTACCAATAACCCATTTTCCAACAATACATAAATCGCCTCTAAGCACACTTTGCTACCCACAAGGTAGAGTTCATAATATTTAAAAGTAGAACATGTCTCACTTCAGAAATGGCATGTTGCCCCAGTCAATAGACCTAAAACACAATTGTCACCGGCCAGGCTGTAGCTAGCATATGGGAAAGGTCAAAGTATAGATTATACGCTTTAATTTACAACGTTTGACCTGTACCAGCTACAGCCACCTTTCAAAGACTTATTTTTATATTTAATAAAAATACAATCTATTGGTAAAGTTGTTTATATATTAAATATATAGGCAGTGTAATTTGTAGAAAGTTAACTTTACCCTGCATGAAGCTGCAGGAGGTTAATTTTCATTAGCTCTACAGCAACTGCCCAGCCTGTCCTTGGCAAAAATTAGGTGTGATAGAGGCATGAAAATGACTCCTAGAGCAGATATCATGTCTGAAAGAGGGGATATTTTTTCTTCTCCTGGTAGGAGACCATTTGGAATGGCCCAAGGAACTTTATCAACTTCAAAGGGGCCTGCCCTGTCAAAAGCAAATTTTAGGTGACACTTGGAAAAGGCCAGACGTTGTTACCCTAGTCAAGCTTGCACCAAATTCAGTGCTTGGAAAGCCGCCCACAGAACCATTTTGAGGGACCACAGTGGGTGGGACTGCTTACTAGCCTGACTATACCTCTGAGTGAACACATAGGCTCTGCACAAGAGGACAAGGGTGTCCCCATCTTAGAGTTTGATAGTAAGAGGCACTGTGAGTTTGTTTTCAGTAGGGCAATAGGAGCTGCTTAAGAAATGGGTATGGTTGCTTCTAGGAATTTGTATTCTATTGGTTAGGGAGTGCCCATAAATCACCCCCACCCTCTAGATGGTGCCAGGCATGAATGTGACACCACAAGGCAAGTCCTCAGAACACACACTAGACCTGCAGAAGATCAGAAGAGGTCTGAACTTCTGTCTGTGACCTGAGAGGAGCCCCGGAAGACTTTCAGACCACCATAATGATTATATTAATCTTAATCAAAATTGTTTCAAAAACATATAAGGAACATTTTCATCATTACATAAGAGCAAGTACACAGTGTCTGTAGTTTTAATATAGGCAGATAGCTTTCAATGCTGTCGGTTATTACACCTCCTATACATAGCTAGTCTCCATGAATCACACAAGGATGGGAGATGCTGTGTTCGCCAAACTCCTAACCTGACATGTGAGAGCCTGCATGGGTGCCAACTAAATAGAAGAAACTAGACGTCCCACAAGCCAAAAAAAAAGCTGAAAGCAAGCACCATCTTGAAATGGTGACTTTAAGAAAAGCATATCATGTACAGATCAACAGAGTTCTTGAACTTGTGTTCTGTGAACAAAACAAAGCATGCCCATATAAACAAGCTACTGATCAATAGGAGGGTGCCACATTTTAATAATTACACCAAGGAAAATGACCACTATTAAAGGAACAAGGTCCAATAACAACTTAAAGTTACACATTATTGTTTATATCTCTTTGTTTTGATCTTAAGCACTCAGGTCAGCTACTTTCTTTGGTTCATTGACACAAAGGTATGAAGTTAGTCTTGCGTATGTTGCATTAATCTTTTCTTCACAGTTATCAGATTATTGTTACCTTTCTGGAAAAAACACTTTATTTGTCCCATATTATTTCCTTTAGGAGGATTTGTTTGGTTGCACAGTATTCCCTGATGGCTGATCACTCTCAAGCTAGATGCAAGAAATGTGCATTGGGAGCAGTACACCTCTTCTATTGCAAGCTGGTGGTATGCCCAAATAGGACCCTCCTCGAGTATGTCTAACATACTTTATGTATGAATATATATTGAATAAGTCTATGCCCATTTTGGGAAGATATTTAATGTATCTGCTGGCAGCAGCATGCCATTAAGCATGTGTTATGTCTAGATTAAGATCTGTGAGCTACCCTTCCTAGCCTTATTTTGACTGATTTTCTTCTCATTCTGTACTCTGTCATACATTTTAGTAACCAGCCTACTTGGAACTGGGTTTGATATTATCATTGTTAATAATTGACGTTCCTCTGGTTCTTCAAGTGAGATGGAGAATAGCTCATACTTGGATCCGTATAGCCATTGGAACAGAGGCTTATCCAATGGAGTGCCTGGATTCCTGCCATATATTCTTGCAGTGTAACATACTTTATGTCAACTTACAAATCCCACAGACCACTTAACTGTCTGATCTTGAATCTCCCCATTGTTAATGGTGCACACGTCCTACCAATTTGTGGGTTATTATTTAGTGGCGCTCATGGTGAGTATATTGTCTCAAATTTATTAATTTTAGCAAGCCTTGGAGATGCTCACATTGTACAGTCAGTGAATGACACAAATATCAATTCAAAATTATCATGTGATATGAATATTATACCAAAAATATAGTCAGAACAAAAATATCATGAAACAGACCGTCAAAGATGAGAATATCTTTTTTTCGTATATACTATAGTTTTTAAGAATATTGTAGCATTTAAAATTGTTTTCACTTCAATATAGTTATAATAGATAGTGTTTCTTCAATATTTTAATATATATTAGTTAGTATAATAATTTTAGGTGTTAGTAATATTAGTACAATTGTTATCATTTTTTAATTTAAAATGTTTAATTCGATTTTTTTATATGTAATTAGCATTTTATAATGTGGTGTCGTGTTATTTGAGTTTATAGGCGAATTGGATGAATAATTAATTCAATTATAATTTAGCAATGATTAATGTTAATTATATTTGTATGCAAATTAAAAATGTAATTGGTATTATGTAAATTGCTTAATTGTTTGGTATTTTATTTATTTAAATGTATTTGTTCTTTTTAAAGTATATATATATTTTTTATAGTTTAATTATTAATTTGTACTTTATGGTTCTCTCTGCCTCACATAAATTAGCTGTAAACCCATGCCTGATATGGCTCACACTCTTTTTGCTGAGAAAAATAGAAAAAGGATTGTTGGTTTTGTTGCGGGCATGGCACTTATAATTTATTTATTTATTTAAAGAGAAAATACCAAAGCAGGATTTTCTTTTTGAAAATAAAAAAAACGATGACTTCCTTGCCATGGAAGTTTTATACTTTCACTTAGCACCATGTTTTTCGAAGGCCGTCAACAAAAGTAAATACATGCCGTTTGTTCGCCCATGCTAATTAAGGAGGTCAGACAAATGGCAATACCTGTGACAGCCTGTGGTGATCGTGTGTGCTGCTGAGGGCATGGAATATCGTGACATCATTACAATGATGTCATGGTATTCCATGTTCCACTGTGACGGTTAGGAGCTCAGAGCTCTGTGCCCCTTTTACTTGTATGGACGCACTCCTGCGAACTCTGTGTTGAAATAAACTAAGATACGAAGCCTATTTCGTTGTGAAAGAATCATTTCACAGCCCTTACTCCATTAGGCGATTGAAGGAGTATGTCAGCAGCAGAGATGGAGTAGACTCTAATTAAAGAGATTCAGGACAGTGGAAAGAGTACTTTGCCACTGCTATGACTGAGTATCCTTTCTGCTGCACTGTAAATGTGGTTCTTAGTTTCAATGCATTCTCCCTATTTTCTGCAAGGGCATCGTTGTGTTTTGCTACATTAGTACATCGGTGTATATTTATGTAAGCAAAGTGTGGCCACTTTTGTGCAAAGGAAAAGGATTGAGAGGCACTTTTTAGGTGAGACACATTAAATGCTAATGGGCTAGCTGTAAGAGGAAGGTGCTGTAGGTAGGTATTCTATCAGAAACCCAGTAGGCCCGATTAAAAAAATCATTTGAAGTTCAGCTGCCGAGTGTTTGGGGAAGTTGTCTGAATCTTGTGCTTGTCTACTAAGTTTAGTGGCAACATTAGCATTTGATTTTGTTCATAATAAAGCAGGTTGGAAAAGAGTTTATGTCCACCTTTAATATTTACAGCAATCTTAGTGTAGCACACATTTTTGAAAATGTTTGTGCTAACACTTCCACACAACATCAGTAACCTTGGGTGAGTATTGGCATTGCCTGTTTACTGGAGAAGGGGGAGAGTTCCATCCTCCTGGATGAGGCACTTTCTAAATAATTTGTGGTTTGTGTAGGATGTGTCATTGTGGGTAGTGTTACATTTATCAATTCCCTACATTGCCAACTGCTTAACCAATCACATTAGAGGGGACTCTAACTATGAAATAACTATGGGATGGACCAACACATTCCCATACATCAAAATATGTATTTATAAATTGATAAGTAACCCCACTGCGATGGGCACAGTGGTTAATAGTGAAATGCCCCTCAACCTGCTCTGATTGCATATTTAGAGAAAGTTTAATATGGACAATAAGGAAATGCCCCTTTTTCTATGATCACCCCCAAAGTTTTGAACTGAGGCTGCTGGTTTTTTTACTCTGAGAGTTCGCTGAGGCCTGCTAACAAGACCTCTGTGCCAGTGCTTTTACCATTTACAAAGTATTTGCTGAATTGGCTACCCTCAATTGGCATAGGTTAGCTTACTTATGAGTCCCTGGTACATGGTACCAAGGGTAACCAGAGCATGTAGGTTAAAATGTCCACCCAGGGGTTGTGACAAAGCACAACATGGCCACTGCAAACTAGACAGCCTTCTGCCCTCCTGGGGAGAAATGTGAACAACTCCCAAGATCAGGAACAATAGAGGCCTGCTGCAGAGGGCGATGTTACCTCCCCCTCGCAGGAAGCCACACAGGGTGTTGGCCAATAAGGCAAGCTTTAAAGGAGAAACCATCTTTGAAGGGCAAATGACAAGCATACAAGAGAGGGGATGCCCCTGTGTTCAGGTAAACAGAATGGCAGCAAGAACAGAGAGGGAAAACCAGTAGCCAAATTATTTTTTCCATGAGCATGTAGCCCACAGGTAACTACACCTCTGGATTGGGATACCAAGTCCCTCACACCAAGCATATGGGTTCAAACATCTTGGGAGCGGGCAGAATAGTGCACTCTGGGATAGCTATGATGCCACACATAGCCAGAATTCATCATAAGGCTAGTGGGAACATGGAAGCCCATTGGTTAGTGATGCCTTATCCCCCAAGGGCACTTTCTTAGCATACATGGGGCACTTTGGCACACAGAACCTCAGATGACATCTGGACTGGTGAGAGGACCAAAGAAGGACTGCCTTGCCCACCCCTGGACCCAGCAAGAAAGCTGCACCAGCCACTGGACTGCATCTGCTGCCACTGGACTAGCAAAGACAGGACTGTGCCTGTGGCGCTTGGCTCATGGAAAAGTTACTCTAAAGCCCCTTACAGAAAAGGAGGATTCCAAGGGTCAGTCGGGTAAATCCTTGTTTCATCACCCAAGGCCATAAAAGTTGAAGTAACTCATTCTAGCGAGTCAGTAGCTACTTTAACCAAATCAGTACGGACCGTTGAAGTGCAGCCAAGAAGACCACTCCTCATGGCTCACAAAAGTTGCACTTAGGTTTGTCGAACTCAGGAGAGTCGTCAGAGTGACTTTGGTAACCAAAGGTGTAAACTAGCCCTCACTAGAGAAAACCGCTGGGTCTGCTGTGATTGGAGACCAGTGGCCTAGTCATAACTGAGCTTCTCCTGATTCAAAAAGGACTTCAAGGGGCATAGACTTTTGTGTCTCAAGTCGACCCATCTCAATGAGGAACAACTTCCAGGAAGACCACTGTCAACCGCACAGCACCCAGAGCATCCTACAGCATCTTCAGCATCCTGTATCGTCAGCATCAGGACCACTCTATTGAAGCCTATGGTCTTTGCATAAAGTGTGGCTGCTTTTGGTGACTAGGTTACTGTCCAAATACTCCTTATTTGTCCCCATGACTTCTCCATGTCAGAACTCTCTAAAGGTTTATGAACATTTCCAAAATGTTACTGTTGCCAATGCTTTTTTGTGCTTTACATTAAAAAGCTGAGATTTTTGTTTTACATAAGGATCTATATCTCTGGAACCTTCTGATAGATTTTGCTAACCTTGGGTCCTAAAAATTCATAAAACTATATTCTATTTTTATACATTGGTGTTGAATTTCTTTTGTGTTATGTGACTTTCTTAGTCTGTTGTTTGGTGTGCATAAATAGGTTACACTAGCGCCTTTTTTTATGTGTTGCTGCAGGAAGCCACAGCCACCTAGGGTTGAGTTAAAGGTTTTACAAATGAGTCTAACTGTACACAAGATGGTTTCATGAGTGTATTACATGGAGAGGTTGCACCACCACATCACATAATAGACCATAATCCTCATAATAAGTACAATAGGCCCTCTGGGCATGTAAGATACCACAGTGGTGATTACCTACACCACAAATGGTAATTATTGGTTGAGGGTTTCGGGATAACTTCTTAAGGGCCCCACTTTCAGTTACCAGTGTGGTTCACACCTAATGATTAGATACCCTCTGGGTATGTATACAGAAATGATTCCTTTAAAAAGGATCATGCAGCAAACTCATCAAGACGAGGGCCTGACTCACAAAGCTTTTTTCCATGAGTAGGTGTGACTTACTCCTGGCAGTTCAGGAGTAAGCTGAGAGTAGTCCACAGCAGGTCTCACCTACTCTGTGACTCAAGCTCTAGGTGCAGAGATGTTCCTACTGTGGGAGAGTCAATGGCTCATGAGTGGGTAATCACTTTCCTTATAGCCAACTCTTGGGATAAACTGCCTGAGCTTTCCCAGCTTAGTAACAAGACAACAAAGTAGTCTGAGGAAAGGACAAAAACAGAAGAACTTGAGTATGTGATTTCCTTCAGCGATTAATAAAAGATTACAGTGTGCTGTTATGGAACACAATCCTGTCAGTAGACTGGTACACCATGTTCTCTCTTACATAGAGCTAGGCTCCAAATGTTCACCCATTCCATCACAATACAGATACAGAGCTGACATATTGATAAAGGTCAGGAACTCACATCAATCACACGTTGAATATACTCAGAAACTCTCAAACTCAACAGTTATGAAGAGCTTGATGAACATTACACATACCTCCCACTGTTCTGCATTTTCAACAGTACCACATCACAAATAACATCATTAACAGCCCACATATACAGTCTACACAGATACAGCCAGTCAAAAGGCAAAGTTAAAGTGTCATCTTTAGAAACCCTATAAAATTATAGCCATCTAGAAAGATTTCTGCCTACAGAGAATACAAAAATCAAACATTACTTACCTTTGATAACATTCTTTCTGGCAGATTGTCTATCTAACCATTGTTTCCTCACTTTATGAATATTCCCTCAGGCGTCAGACTGGAATTGGAAACAGAAAAGTACTACTCCTGCACATTGACAGGTGGCGTCATGCGACTCCTCACTGATGTTGTTCCACTCCAAGAAGTGAGGAATCAGGCCGTCTGTAAGGGCCACTTAAGGGAGCTGATGTCAGTTGCTTTCTAGGGTTTTTCCGCTTCTTTAGATACAGAGCCCATTGCCAAATTGGTTTGACCAGTGTGTAGATCTCTAGGTTCAGACTTTCTTTTTTTTAAATAGCAACACAAAAGGATGATGGACGGAGTGCTGAAACTTTTCAACCACTCACCCCCAGTCACAGATCTGGGTTTAATCTGTCGTTCTTTTGCGCACCATGCCGATGGATTAAACCCTGATCTGTGACTGGGAGTGAGTGTTTGCATTGTTCAGCACTCCGCCCATCATCCTTTTGTGTTGCTAAAGTTGCCCTAAGTAGGAAGGGTATGTCCAGACGTCGGTCCCTTGCTCACTGTGCCACTGGATTCAAACTAGCCTGGCTGATGAAGGGTGATACCCTGAAACCGGTCCCAGGATGCTTGTTTCCGGTCCAGGGAGGACCTGGCTTGGCAGTTTGGGCTGGACTGTTTCCATGAGGAACAGGGTAAAAACTGATTTGCATATGGCTGGGTCCAAACTGGGGTGGCATGGTGAGCAAAAGAACGATGGATTAAACCCAGATCTGTGACTAGAGGTGAGTGTTTGCATTGTTCAGCACTCCGTCCATCATCCTTTTGTGTTTCTTTTAAAAAAAAACACAATGGCATTATTCATGCGAGGCTTGTGCTGCCCTTGCATCTCTTTTTTGTGACGCGATGGCGGGGTAAACCTTTCAACTATATCTATGATGGCATTCAAAGCCACTTTCCCTGGCTTTGAATGGCCTCATAGATATGGAGTAAGGCAAGGCAGTGCAAATCACTGCATTGCCTTACTCTGTGTTAGAGAGGTATTCCAATGGCACTGCGGTAAGTGTTCCCTTCGCAACACCCATGGATTTTGATGCATCCCCAGATATACAAGGCCATGTAAACCTGGAGATGAGCGAAAACCTTGCGCCTCCCCATAAGAGGTGCACCAAAGAAAAGTGTCTTTATTTCTCCTTGTTTTCCCTCTTTTTATCTGTACTGCGTTCTGCAGCACAGACTGAAAGAGGAAAAAGCCTCCCAGGTTTGTTGTTGTGCAGGAAGGTGCCCCTTTAAAGTTCTTATAGTTCCTTGTGCTTCCCTTCAGTGTAACACGTTTCATTAACAGACACATCCTCATTCATGTTTTTTTTAACAACACATCATAAACTTGCATTTGTGCACTGGTAAATTGATATCCCAGAGATAACATTTCCCAGAATCCGACATCCACCTGTAATGTTATATTCCTACTGCCACTGGGAGGTCCGTTTGGGTGGTCACTGCTTCCAGTAGCTCTGTGGTGATTTGTACCTGGTGGAATCTTTTGGTGGTGGGAAGCCACTAATATTTCCTCTCTCACACCTGCTTTGGTACTTACAGAAGAGGATTGGCATGCAAAGCCACTTCACTGTGACAAAGTCATAATCATCTGTTTGTCTGATAGTTACACAGATCAAAGGGTACTACTCTGGCACAGCTCGTACAGCATATGAAGTATGGTGTGTGGTTGGGTGGGGATTATTGACTCACATGACCCAGGGATTGAAATACAACTCCGTCAGTGGAAATTATGCCAGGAAATTGCTTCAACTGATAAAAATATTTTGTTTGCTAGACATAGAAATTGCAGGGTCTACTAACCAAAGTTAAACGAGCACCATCACAAAGATAAACGAGCACCATAACTGTAACATTTGTTGTTCTTTGTGTGTGTGTGTGCGTGTATATGTGTGTATATACACAGCCTACCGCCACGGCGACGGCCGCCCAAAGACCGTCGCTGCAGCTACCAGCCTTCTGCCATGTTATAACCACAGCTGGATTTCTGCCAGAAGGATGGCAAAAATCTGGCTGTGGCCATGCTGGCGGATGGCGGTAAGGTGGCGCTGCTGCCAGTATCAGCGCCACAGCAGTAGACTGCTGTTAGCTGTAATATGACCAATAATACGGCCTGGCGGTGTGCTGATGGTGGACGCTGCTTCTGGCAGCAGCACCCCTTCCCGTCTCCTGCCAGAGGACCCCCTGAACACGGGTAAGTAGGTGCTCCGACAGGGAAGGGGGGTGTTGGGTGTGTGTGTGAATTTTGTGCATGCATGTGTGCGGGTGTGTGTTTCGCTTTGAATGTGTGTGCATGTATGGATGTCTGAGTGTGTGTATGTTATGTAGTGTGAATGCGTGTATGTATGTAAGTGTGTGCAGATGTGTGTGTGAATGTATAGATGCCTGCATCGATGCATGTGTGTATGGGTGTGTGTATGTGTGTGTGTGTGTGTGTGTGTGTGGGGCGTGAATGTAGGGGTGGGGGGCTAGAGAGGAAGGGGTGGGGGGAACTCTGGAGAGGGAGGGGGAGGTGGGGGAGACCCCTATCAGTGACAGGGAAGGAATTTTCTGTCACTAATAGTGCCTACCGCCATGGTTTTCGTGGCAGTAAGGAAGCCACGAAAACCATGGTGGTAGGGGGGGTCATAATCCAGCAGCCGGTACAGTGTAAGCCGCTGGGCTGGAGAGAGATCCCTCCAGCCCGGTGGCTATCACCGCCGATGAGGTCGGAGTGGTACATTGACGGGTTGGCTACATGAATCAACCTTCGGTTTTGCGACTCGCTGGAGACAGCAGACCATCATGTCTGTGACTGCTTTTAAATAAAGCAATTTTTTTTTTTTATGCAGCCTGTTTCCTTAAAGGAAAACTAGATGCATTTCAAAAGCAAAAAAAAGAAATGTTCTGACTGACATTCACAAAGGGGAAGGGGTCCCATGGGGAACCCTTCCTGTTTGCGAATAGGTTAGCACCAATGTGACACTGGTGCTAACTATGATTGTTTTGCGACCGCATTCGCGGTTCTCAAACAATCATACATGGGACTGCAAGTCGCAATTAGGAAGGGAACACCTCTTCCTAATTGCGAGTCGCAATCCCTTTTTGCGATTCGGTAAAATGTTTACCGAATCACAAAAATGGTTTGGTACATGGGACAGTGCATTTTGTACATCGCAAACGGTCCGATTCGCCGTTTGGGATGTGCAAACTTGTACGTACATGTGGCCCTAAGATCTTAAAATAAATCATTTTCAATCCAAAGGGAAGAATGAAAAGGGAAAATAGAAAAGTGAGGAATAGTCAGATCTCTAAGAAAAAAAGTCAGTGGCCTAAATAGCTTACCTATGAAGACACTTATTAAACCAATATCCAAGCACCTATAAGAGATGATTAGATGAGTAACTGTACTACAGCTAACTGGTAATGTCTGCAAAATCATCAACTGCAAAATCACCACAAGAAAACAGTGTGGAATCTAAAAACCAAACAACATGAGAAATCAATATTCTTCATGCACCCAGTTGATTCAAAATCATAATCCCCCTGATTATGACCACCTAACTACCTTCTTACCTAATCATGTCAACTGCTGACCACCCAACATCATGTAGCTATGAATGTCCCCAAAAACCACTCCAAACTAAAATAACCTCAGTCAAGATTATTGGCATACAAACTATTCAAAATGAATCATCCATGGTTTCTGAAAACAGAGAGAAAAAGATGATAAGGATTTGTGAAGACTTCACATTGCACCTTGTTGGACTTGGCATCCTTGGCGTGGGTCTCCCTGACTTTTTTGCCTCTGCTTCCTATGTTTTGACTGTGTGCTGGACTCTGTTTTTGCTCTTTTTGGTACTCTGGGCACTTTACCACTACTGGGGAGCAAGTGCTCCTGTGTAAATATAATGTGTAATTGGCTTTTCCATGATTGGCATATTTGATTTACTAGTAATTCCCTAGTAAAGTGCACTAGAAGTGCCTGGGCCTGTAAATCAAATGCTACTAGTGGGCCTGCAGCACTGGTTATGCCACCCACATTAGTAGCCCTGTAAAAATGGCTCAGACCTGCCACTGCAGTGTCTGTGTGTGTAGTTATAAACTGCCAATTCGACTTGGCAAGTGTACCCACTTGCCAGGCCTAAATCTTCCCTTTTTATACATGTAAGGCACCCCTGAGATAGACGCTAGGTAGCCCAGTGGGCAGGATGCAGTGTATGTTATAGGTGGGACATGTCCTACATGTCCTAATAGTGAAATATTGCTAAATTTGTTTTCCACTGTTGCAAGGGTTATCTCTCTCATAGGTTAACATTAAATATCCTTAAAGTGTAGTTTTCCTTTGAGAGCAGATAGAAATGTGGAGTTTGGGGTCTCTGAACTCACAATTTAAAAATACATCTGTTAGTGAAGTTGGTTTTTAGAATGTTAGTTTGAAAATGCCACTTTTAGAAAGTAGGCATTTTCTTGCTTATAATTTGCTGTGACTCTGCCTGTTTCTGGATTCCCTGTCTGGGTCAGACTGACGGCTGGGCTGTTTGTGAATCTCCTCTTGACAGTGACACAAAGGTATCTGGGGTGTAGCCTGCATATCCTGATGAGCCATTTGAGCTGGAGTGGAGGGAGGAGTGGTCACTTACACCTGGATGGGCTGTGCTTGGCCTCACGCAATGCAGTCTCCAACCCCCTGGTTTGTTTCTGGGTCCTGGCCTGGGCAAGGCAGGATCTGGTGAACAACAGAGACTTTACTTTAAAGTTTGCCTACTTTAAAGGCAGAAAGGGGTATAGATAGTGGACCCAAAACCCCAGACTTTAGATCACTTCTGGAACCAAGAGGAACCTCTGTCAAGGAAAAGAGCTGAAGAGCTGGGGAGAAGTGCTGCCTCTGCCTGTGACTGTGCTTTTTTGGGCTATCCTACTGTTGTTTCTTTTACCTGTGAAAGGGGACAAAGATTGGAGTTTGTTGTGCATTCCTGCTTGAGAAGAATATCCAAAGGCTTGAACTTATCTTGCCTCCTGTTTTGAAGTCTCTGGGCCATCAAAGACTTCCTCTGCCAGCACCTGGACTTTCTGCTGAGACTGCTGCCCTATCAAGTGGTGCCATATTCAGTCCCTGGGCCCTTGAGAGGCGAAGTTGGCAGAACAAGAGCTGAAGTGCCAATGTACACATTTCCAGTCCTTATGGTGCAGATGATCATTATCATAGTGCCTCAGCTCCAACTTGCCAATGTCAAGTCGTCTGATACATCAACTGCACCATAAGTGTGCAGTTTACCATGTCTCCAGCAACAGGGCCTACATGACTTACACAATTTGGTGATGGAGCATCCCACCTGACTCAATCATTACATGTGGCATGTTTGGTTCAACTGTCCCTCAGGACTTAGAGAAAATGCAGGGACCCCTTTGTTTGCACTGAGCAATGTGTCTTCTCAAAACAGCACTTGGCTTGTGATGAAGAATCTAGTGGCAACCTTCAGCACAAAGCAATAACTAGACACATCAGACACTGTGATTAACTTATACCGCTAGAAATCCTCATGTGTGTTGGTTGTCTGTCGACTGTCATGTTGATGCCATAAAACATTGTTTAAAATATAAAAGGTTAAACAACACAAATACTCACAGACAATAAATTACCTCCTTGATGCTGCTGTTTGGCCCTGAACTGCCCATCAAGGCCCGGGTAGGCCACCGTTAGGATGCAGGGCAACAGGGGCGTCTGGGTGTGGTGCACCCGCTTGGACCGCTGGGAAGAGTGCCCGAGGTGGCCTTCAGCAAACTTGTGTGTCGAGGGCCGCAGGTCCTCCCACCTTTTCCGACAATGCAGGCTGCTCAGCTTATGGAACCCCAGGGTCCCCATCTTCTTGGTGATGGCCTTCCAAAGTTCCCGCTTTTGATGGCCGTTGACCTGTATGGATGATAGAAAAGAGCAGGAAAATACGTTTTTTTGAGTGATTTGTTTTGTCTGTAGTGCTGTGACACAATTTTGTAGCATCACTCACATGCATTCACCAAACATTAACTCCATATTTTTCTAGGAACATTAAGAGGTTCCTATGAAATGTTGATGTGCAGTGTTTGTTTGTGCATCTTCAATCCTATCTCCTTATGTTAACAAATCAGGAACAAAATATCATATAAGTCAGGGCTAGGAAACAGTTTCTGTTGTGAGACCCACTTCTAATGTCTCTTAATAACTATGAGCTACTACAGGCTAAGCAACCTGCACAATCCTTGCACGGAAGCACAGACACTGCTACATTGTCATCAGGCCTAATCTCTAAAGAGGCAGTACTGACTAAGGGCAGTATGGAAGGGCAACTATATATAAGGGAGAGCAGGGATTTGGGGGATGTATAAACAAGTCTGTTTAGAAATGAGACATACATGTGTGGATGAATGAGTGCCTGTGGCATTTGAACTTGCAGCACTGGAAATAAGCCACCCTGTATGTGACATCATGACATGTATGAACCCACACAGAGCACCCTATTCCACAATATAGGCTGTAATCCCACTTGGCAGGACAGCATCAGACAACTCCACTACTTTCAAACATTTTCTGCCACTTAACATCACTATCATTCTGATGTTGGCTATATGTTGTCACTCATTCCATTGTTACACTGTAGACTGGTCACTGGTAGTAAGGGGCCTGAAGTTTGTCTGAAGAAATTGGTATTGTGAGTTACATGGAAAGATATTACAGCTTCTCATTTCAGGTGACTTTACATTTCAATGCACAGATATTTCTAACAGTGGCAAACAACATTCTGTCCCCAGCAAGCAAAATCATTCAGTTCACTCCACCCTAATCACAATACTTCACCCATGAACAAAAAGGGACAAAAAATGAAACAAGTTTGTCAAACATTTCCCAATCAGGCATGTACCTACTCCTCTGGAGTCCCATAGAGCTGGCTGTACAGGGGCAGGACCTCCCTGGGAAGGAGCTCCAGCTCCTCCGTGTTGAAGGCAGGGGCCCTGACACCTGCTGTGCCCTGCATCCTGGCTCCCAGAGGTCGGTAACAGCAGCAAAAAAACAAAGAGGTCTTGTTAGCCGCAGGGTTAGGAGGAAAGTGAGCTTTTTTTAATACGTTGCATGGAAGCACACAGGGGACACAATCTGTGAACAAGACGGACACAGCCATTGGCTTTCGTGCATAGCCGTTGCACATGTTAATCTATGGAAGGGACCGTAGTGGAGGGGACTACCTAGTATGCAGTCAACTTCCACAGACGATGGTCGGGTACCCAATGTCCTAACAGCAAGGTCAAGTAGCCACCATTTTGAAGTGTGAAGCTGTGCTGTTTTTTAATTCGTAGTGTGTCACCAGCACTCAAAATGGAGGCTAGTGTATTTATAAATGACAGATACGCATGACACTGTTCTTAGCAAAGTATGACAGAATAAAATAAAATGTAAAGCGTGACTGTGTTTGACATCGATAGTGCCGCAGGGGAAGTAATATCTCTGTTGAGGGTATTTTAAAAAAATATGTGAAAATAGTACATATAAGATGTATTATTTGCAAATAATTTTTTAAAAATAATATAAAATTCAAAATGAGTTTGAAATTCAAAACATTTGATAACAACGTGTGTACATGTATACACAATGTTAATATTACCAAGACTTAAGATGTGCGCTGATGTTAAAAATAAGGGTGTGAGCATTTTTGCTGATATTTTCATTTTAACACATGCAGAGCTTTGAACCAAGGCATGGGTATAAGGCGACAGTCTCAGATGTTCTGGCCCTTTCCACACCTTGCCACCATGGAGGAAAGGGATGCCATCAAAAAATTTCAACTAAATAGGCAAACTATCCTGGATTTGTGTCAGCAGTTGGAGCCTGACCTCCTGCTTCTCAATATGAATCTAACAGCAATAACAGCAATAACACCAATAGTGAAACCCATGGCAGTACTGCATTTTTTAACCACTGGCTTTTTTCAGTACACTGTGGCATGTCCCAACCAACTTTCAGTGATGTGCTACAAGAAGTCTTTTCTTCCTTGGTGAGACACATCAACAGCTACATCCAGTTCCCACGCTCAGGAGGATTTATCCACTGTGAAAGGAGAATTGTGGTTCTCCACATGTGGTTTGAGCAATAGATGGCACGCGTATTGACTTGGTTCCACCACATGCAAGTGAACAGGTCTACCGCAATCGGAAGAGCTTCCATTCCATCAATGTGCAAGTTGTCTGCTATTTATTCATCTCAAATGTGTGTGACCACTTTCCTGGGTCAACACATGATTCATTTGTACTACGGAACAACACGATACCCATGCAGATGTCATAACTTGGACCAGAAAGGGCCTGGCTTGTTCGTAAGTACAATATGATTTAATGATCTTTTGCCTGAATCCTACTTTAGGAAGAGACAATGGCTTAATATGTAAGTAACTTGTTGATGTGTTGCTTCCATGTAGGAGGCTCAGCGTATCCTAACTGACCATGGTTATTGGCCCCACTAAGGAATCCAACAATGTCAGGGGACGTCCGCTTCAATGTAGACCATGGGAGTCCAGTGGAACGGGCTTTTGGGCTCCTGCAGGCCAGGGTTAGGTGCCTGGACAAGATCGGTAGAGCCTTCCTCTACTCACCCGATAAGGGATGCGAAATCACGGTTGCCTGTTGCATGCTCCATAACATCATCTTGCAAGAGAACATCCCTATAATCGCAGAGGAGGGAGACGGTGATGAGCCACCAGGTGAGGATGTTGAAATAATGCCCAATGAAGATGACATGGGGGAAGGAGTTGACTTACTTCAAGATGTGATTGACCACTTCTTCACCTGAGTGTAAGTTTACCTTTATAAATTGTAACCTCCAATGTCAGACCAACTTGTGAGATAGGGAACATATCAGTCTGCAATCGTGGTTTGTTAGGAATGGTCAGTTCAGGAATGTCCAAGGCAAAGAAGTTTGTGGATCAGAGTTTCGTTACATTGACTACTGTGATCATTGACATAGATTAACTTTGCTTGTGCTAAGTATGTGTGTCCTTATAAGTTGTCATTTGAGTCCGATTTAATATGAGAAATCATTAATTATCCCTTGGTATTTTGTTTCAGGGTCCTTCACCATGTCGTCTTCATTGGAACATTTCAAAATTGTGACATTTACAGTGAAATGTTGCTGTTGAAAGTACGAAGTGAACATGTATTGATCCTGGGACAGACACCCACTTGGGATGGACAGGTCTTGTACAGAAACAACTTGCATTCTGATAGAAAGGAAGTTCAGGATATTGTATCAGACCTGTTCTCTAGGTGATTGCGCCATCAAGGCAATATGTACCACTTAACTTGATCAAATGACATGTGTATGTCAAGCCCTTGAAATTCTGTTCTTCCTTTACATTGGCTAAATCTCCAGTTTGTGGACATTGGAGGAAGCTGTTGATGTGTTTCCTCAATAAAGATTGAACTTTTTATTAGCACTTCACTTAATGGTGAAATGTATCATTGCACCAGTTACTGCCACAGTGTCCTGTAATGGTCATGTACCCTCAAATGTTCTTACTGCCATGATGTATACTATTGGTGTTATTGATCTAGGATACCTATTGTGAGGGCAGGATGTATGGCTCCATTCAAGGTCATGCATCAATAATAGTTTGCCTATTTAATTTGATCCCTTCAAATATTCCATTTCCTCCATGGTGTCAAGGTCCTGGAGGGTCTAACCCTGAATGGCACAGACTATTGAGGTGAGGCATGGTTAGTGAAACTCAGCTCTGATTTCTTCAAGAACGTGTTAGCTACATATGTATGTTCCCAATACATTATGAGTTGTATTTGTTTTGTTTGAATAAAAAGGGTAACACATTACCTCCTTGTCATTTCTAATTTTCATTAGCAAATAAATGCTCAAAAGAATTTACAACGTGATGGTGAAAGACAGACATGACAAATGAAAGGCCACAAAATATCCAACAAGAATCTTGTAGTCTGTGTCCATACTGTCCATGTATTTTCATGACACAAAATAACAGAAAGGTGAATCTAAAAATGAGGAAATTAACCTAAAAATTCTATCATGGTGGATGGAAGTATGGTAGTGGAGCCAAAACCGACTTGGAGTCCAATAAACAAACTGCTACTGTCTTCAGAAAAGATAAATGTGTCGCTGAAAAATTCCACAGAGTGAATGGTAGACTCTGTGTCTCTTGGAGGTGGTGATGGCTGTTTTGCCATCCTCTCCTGACGGTCCGGATGACTGTTCCCCTACAGGGAGTAGGGGCACACAGGTGCGAGGACTGGGCTGGGAGGAGCGAGCTCCACATGTAGCAAGGCCTCACTGCCTCTGACTGCCAGTTGTGTACTTGGCCCAGATGTGGAGGGACCATAGACAGGGGCAGATGGAATGGGAAAAGCATTGTTCACATGGTAATAGATGTCATAAAGCACCCCAGTCAGGGACCTCATATTTTCTTTGTTATTGTGTATTTCCAAGATGAACTCCCTCTGCACCTTCTTGATCTCCCAGAGCCATGTTACAATCTGGCCCATCACGTCTCGGGACTGTTGTACTGCTCCCAAGACTTGGTCAATGGTGGTCTGGCTGACAAAGACCCCAGTGACCTCACTTTGCTGGCCCACAGATTCCCTCCCACACCTCCTACCCCCACTACACTGTTTCCTTGAGGAAGTGTGCCCTATCCCACCAGATCCTTGCACAACTGGAGGCGGTTTTGGTGTTGTCTCAACAGCAGCCAGGACTGATGAGCACAGGATTGGGGTCTAAATCCTTAGTACAAGGGAAGTGGAATGTCCTCATGCTGAGATGGTGCTGCAGCTGTGGTGTGGGAGGTGTAGGTGTGGGCCGAGAGACTCACTGGAGCTGTCTGGCCAGACAGACCAACTGACTCCTGATTATCTGCACATGCAGCAGTGGAGTCTTCACTGAAGGTTTGCTCCTGGTCTGGAGTGGAGGTGTCTTGACTGGCAGACTGTGGTCCACTAGACTGGGGGTTTGGACCTGTGAAGGTTGCAGAGAGCATGTAACTAATATATTGTTTGTGCATTTCATGTGTCCATGTCTACAAGTGGGCCACCCTAAAAAAGTAGAAACTGAGTGATAGACTGATTACACCTTTGTGTCATTTTCATTATTTTGCACTTATAGCCTGATTTACACAGATGACAACTCTAGTGCAGATGTTGTAGAGATGTCCTGAAATGCAAAAGTGTTATTTCAGAATTGTACATTAGGTGTAGCAGATATTCAACCCAACAAAGTGGTGAGTAGATTGAAGTGTTGGACCATTCCAAGTCTTAGAAGGCTGCAAAACATTGGATTCAAAGTGGTTTAACGTACAAATAAAACTGTAATTGGTCATCATACGTACAATGCAAATTAACTTGTGTGTGGCAACTACTTCTATTCAGCATGCCACAACACATTGTTGGAAAACTTGGATTCAAAAGACAATGAATTATGTAAGCATTTTCATCACATCAATTTAGCTATGAGGTGTCAACATGCATGAGATAAATAAGTAGTGACATTTTAATCTATAGCATGACATGGTGACTGTCAAATGCACACGTCTTTGAGATGTGTGGACATATGGAAGTAAAGGAAGGTGGAACAACATTACATTGCACTATTGATTGCACATTCAAAAATAGGACATCATGGTAGTTGTAGTCATCTGTTGACACTATAAACATTCTTGAAAAGTGAATTACACATATCTATTTCAATGACTATAGTGGAGATGAACACACTTTTGCAACATGTACACACGTTTGGGTATGATGTGAATTGGAAAAAACACCACTTACAAACACTACACCTTCCCTTGCAAATGGATGGAGTTTAGGACCTGTTTGTGGGAGAACAACAACATACACTGATAGAAGGCAAGAGGCTGCGCAAATGCAAGGGATGATCCATGAGGAAGAACACACAATATGACTAATCATATTGCACATTGTTAAAAAGAGATATACAACAATGACCCTAGTAATTGGAATGAAACAAGGTATTTTGTGCAGTCAAGTTTAGAAATATCTGTTTTGCTAAGGGAAGCATTCTAAACGTCAAACTTAAGGGATGGACTCCATTTGTGATTGTTGAGACATTGCTAAGTGTAACTTACCCGACTCCACTCTACTATGTATTCCAGGGAAGCCTTCAGGATGTAGGATCTGCAAGACATTCTCCTCCCAGGGAAAGAGTTGTAATAGGGGGAGGGTAGAACCACCAGCAGTCTTCTGTGACTTCTTCTGGGATATGATTGTATTTTGTATTTGTGCTTCAAACAATTGTGGCTCTACTCTAATGATTTCACCCACCATGACAGGCAGTTCTCCCTCTGGGAAATATCAATTTCTCCTTTTTGTCATAGTGAATAATTGTGAAAAAAAACTAGTGCCTCACAAATATGAAGGCTAATCCACAAAAATATTAACAGAAAACACAGAGGGAGAGAAACACAGAGAAAAAACCTGGCTCCTGTGTAGCAATTTATGCTGGAAAATGGTCTGCTACAGTGTGTTAGCAATGGATCATGGTCCTGAATAAGGTGTGTTTTATAGTGTGCTTTGCAGGTGTTCACTATTGTCCAATATACAACAGATGTGGGTTGCTAGCATCCAACCAATGACCACAGCCATAGTATTAAACTGAAGGGGTCCCGCAACGGACCCTCGTCGTCATGGGACCGCTGCTGAAACACAGTCAACACAACTTTGTGTAATCTAAAAAGGGTCTGTGGGATCCCACAGTCACCACGACGATGGAGGGCCTGCTCATCGGCATTGGAGTCTGCTGCATCGCCTGTGGGATGCAGCCTGCACAACAGAGTGGATTCTGTCATGGCTCAGCCGCACTGCATCTAACTACAGGGAACTGAAGACTGTTGATTTAATGGTCTCTTCCGCGCTGCGCCCCTCAAAGTGTGTCGGTGCGACATCCAAGATCTAAATCAGGCCCAAAATCAGTTGAGGTTTTTAGATACCTGGCGGCAGCCATTTTGGGAGAAAATACATACAAGTTGCACCCATTTTCTCAACTGTTCTCTTTAATAAGGTGAACCTAATGCATGAAGATAAATATTTACCTTTTTCTTCTAAAATCCTGCTTTTATTCTGTCGGTATATCTTATACTATCCTGGTCACAAAAGCCGGATCCTCCACTGGATCTTCTCACTGGAAGTCAATTTGACAACCAGAAGGAAACCCAGTGCAAAAATCCCATTGAGGATAGTGTTAGGAGGCAAAAGTGCACACAATACAACAAATAATGAAAGTAAAGCATACACGAGGCAAAAAAACATAAAAAGAAGTAAGGACAAAACAATACTCCCAAATTGCTATGCATTAATATTGAAAGCACTTAGGGCCATATGCATGAAAACTGGGGTCTGCGAATCGCAAAATGCGATTATTAAGAAATCGCTATTTCCGAGTCGCAATTGGCTATGTGACAAAATTGCGATTCGAAATTAGCGATTTCTTAAAAATCGCTATTTGTGCTTTGCGAGGCCCATTTACTGAATCGCAATTTGCATTCTCGCAATTTGTGATTTTTTTGCGATTCGGTAAAAAAATCGCAAAATGCGAGAACGTTCGAGAATGCACACCTGGAGGAGCCTGATGACATCACCAGCAGGAAATGAGTCATGCCAGGCAGTTTCAGGTGCCACATCCAAACCAGCATCCTGAGTGAGAGCAGCCCAGCCACATAGAGCAGCACTCTGAAGGAGCAGCAACACCTGAGCCAGAATGGAGCCCCAAGGTACATCACAGGAGAAGCAGGAGAGGAAGCGCAAACTCAAGTTCAGTGAGCAGGAGCTGGAGGTACTGACAGAAGAGGTTGTGAGGAGCCATGACCGCCTGTTTGGTAAATCATCACTCCAGGTTCCTGAGAGCGAGAAAAGAAGACTATGGCTTGACATCCAGGGTAAAATCTGCGCCATTGGAGTGGCACAATGCTCCATTGAGGAGATTAGGAAAAGGTGGTACGACCTGCGGTCCCGGGCAAAGGAGAGGGTGGCAAGGAGACTTGCAGAGGCCAGGGGCACAGGTGGCGGACCACCAACTGAACCACCTGCCACACCACTGGAGGACCTGGTGGAATCCACACTCCTCCCTGAAGCAGTGACAGGGGTCACAGATATCGACACCTCCGCTCAACCGAGTACCAGCCAAGGTGAGTGCAATGTTGTTGTGTGAACCCAATATGTGAATGCCTAAAAGCCCCTTAGGAATTAGCATGCATTGTGTGAAGTAGTCCAGTCCACATCTGAGAAGCAGCACAACAATGCATTATGGGAGTTGTGGTCCACAAACTAGTACAGACAGTAGCATGACAATGTAAGGAAGCATAGTGACACCCAAGGTGACACAACAGACACAACACCATGTAAAGCAGTACCTGTACCTTTATTGCCATTTTCGGACAGATAATGTAACATACAGAACTGGCATGCTGCATATTGTTGTTGCAGGTGGGCCTGGCCCAGCAACCACACACAGTCCTTGTGTAGGGGAGACGGACACCCAGCAGCCCTCTGACACCAACACCAGTGGGTCCCTCAACATCTCCACTGTGCGCTGCAGGCCCAGGCCACTACCACTGCCAGACCTCAGTGGCGACTCGGATGTGCAGCAGGAGGGGCCAAGCACACCGTCTGCACCAGACAGGCGCAGCCAGATACCGGAGGACAGGGGTCATGCAGCACAATGCAGGAGTGCCACAGTGTCCCAGCAGCAACCACATGAGGCAGGTGAGGGTCCATCCTTGCTCGGGGGACTTGAGGCTGCTATGTTGCAGCAACAGCGCCTGCAAAACAGGAGAATATTGAGTTTGGACCGGAACCTGAGAGTCCACAATAGACATATGATGGGCCTGCATCGGCAACTTGACACACTAAATAGCAACATCACCCAGCTGCGTGAGGGACAGGTGCAGGCCTCTGAGGACACTAGGGAGCTTACTAGTGCAGTGCGTGACCTCTGTGAGGAGCTGCGCCACGAATGGGTGAGCCGACGCAGACATGAACACCGCTTCAGGACAATGTTTGCAAACTACTGCAGGTCCTCAAACAGGATGGCAAACTCCACAGCACTCATCGCCCGTCGCGATGTGGCAGCCCAAGTGGAGGCTGCACACACCAGCAGGGATGTGGTCCAGGGCCTTGTACAAATCACTAATGTGATTGAACTAGTCATGGGACAGAGATCTGCCACTCCCAGTGAGGTAGCCTTGGGGGACACTGAGGACAGTTCGAGCCTTATTAGTGTGTCAGTACCTGCATCATTCGCCAGACGGTGCAGTGCCAGGCGCAGCACTGCCACTGAGGGTGACATTCAGGGTGTCAGTGAGTCAACTGGGCACCCGAGTGGTGTGCGTGGGAGGAGGAAGTGACTCTTGCCGCATTGACACTGGTGTTCCTACTATGATGTAATAGTGCGGGACTCAGTTCATTTGTTTATGTTAGTTTTTGCCATCACCTGTTTACTTCATTTTTCACCATTTATTACCTGACGTAAGGTAATAAATTTCTATCACTACAGGTACAGTTGTCAGTGGAGTTTTGTCATTCATACTCATGTCTGAAATGGTTGTGTGTGATGTCAGCACACCTTTGCCTTCCCTCTGCTGCACTGGTCCTGTCTGCTGGCTGTAGAGGTGGTATGGGATCGTCATCCTCATCTGATTCAGTGTCACTGATTTCTATAGGTATGCCCCTGGTTGTAGCTATATTGTGCAAGATTGCACAAGTAGCCACTATTCTACATGTGGTTTCTGGACTGTACTGTAGTGCCCCTCCACTCTTGTGGAGGCAACGGAAATGACTCTTCAAGAGGCCAAATGTGCGCTCCACCACGTTGCGGGTTGCCCTGTGTGCTGCATTGTATCTCCGTTCTGCTGGTGTTGTGGGATTGAGGTAGGGCGTCATCATGTAGGTGCGCACTGCGTAGGCACTGTCTACTGGAAGGGACAGAAGGTGTGATGAGTAACTCAGCCATCTGACATGGGTTTGTTATCTATGCACCAGTGTAAAGAGTGACAGTACCTAGTAGATATCTGTTGTAATATAGTCTTTAGCTTGGTATAATAAGCACCAGTAGTGTAGTGTATTATTCATTGTATTAGATTTATTGTTATGTTAGATTGTTATTTAATTATAGTCATATAGATGTAATAGGTAATAATTATAACACAGGGCAGTGAATGGTATGTTCCTTTCCCCCCCCCCGTGGTAGTGGGAACATGGAACACTTGGAATGGGAGATGGGAGGCTGTGTTAGAATGTTGAGAAGGGGCTGGAGATTAGAAGGGTAAGCTGAGGTGCTGAAGGAAGAGGTTGGAAAAGCTGTATAAGGCTGAACAGTGGGGCTGAAAATAAAGTCTGGAACTGAAGATAAGTACTGCGTGTGAGAGACTTTATAACACTGGCGACGAGGAGTGCGAAAGGGGGCACTATCATCTCCATCCCTTTTGATTGGTTTCGGCTGTTCCAGTGATAAGTTTATTCACGCTTTAAGTACCCATACAAGAAGTGAATTCTCATTAAGATTTACCTACTTAGTTAACAAGATTTCACGAGAGGTCACATTTTCTCGAACGAAGTTACCCGGCTGGATGTGTGATGAAATCTCCGTTTTGAGTGACTCAAGATTACTGACAATTACTGCAAAATATGTGGTAGACTATTACCACATGTCATTTATAGTGTGCGAGTATATAAAGCATTTATGGGTGGTTGTCCACATGTTTACGAGCGCTCACATTCCAGCACCATTGAAGCGCGATTAAAAACAAAACTTCAGAATTCCTTCCTCACCTCAGCGTACATATTGTTTATTGCGCGCTGGTAAAAGAAGACTTCGTTCACCGTCCCCGTTTTTTTTTTTTGAGTGCTGCATTCCACACGCGCTCGTGTCAGTTTTTCATCTCTGAGGAAGCGCAGTCATTCGGACAACATCAAAAGTCCCTTTCCTGTCACTTCCCTTCCCACAAGAAATCGTTACGACGCTGATTGCGTTTCTGGTGGATCGCGCATTCAGTTCGAAGCAAGGATTCTTCAGTACAGGCGTATGGGAGTTAGTTAAGGCTGCATTCAAGAAACGGCCTAGCCTGTTACATGCTCGCGCTGACAGGCACAGCACGGGGAAGTCACTTTGAAGGAGATTTCACGGAAGTACAACCAACGTTGGAAGGAGAAGACTCTTACCTGTCTTAACTCAGCTAGTGATACGGCTCTACATTTTTGAAGTGTATGCTGGGATTGACTTGCTGCTAATGTATTTTCCTCTAATTTTCAGTGCTGATTGACTGTAAGCTATACAATTTAAAGGTGCATGTGGGGATTGTGTTGTTGCTAATGTTTTTCTCTAATTTCCAGTTCCATGTTTTTGTCAGGATATCTTTGCAAATCACACTGCAAATAGCAAATGTAATATTGTAACTAGGCAATTGACTATCCTAACTTAATCTAGGAAAAAAAAAAAAAAATAAAATAATATTTTTTTTTAAAAGGTAAATTATATTGTATTTGCTTCAGAGGTATAAAAATGGCCGCTGCAGGAATGTTGCAACCAATTCCCTTCTTAAATGAATTAGGGGAACCTAACATTCCGTGGAAGGATTGGTTTAGGATTTTCTAATCCTATCTGATAGCAATAGGGGGGGACAAATTCAATCCTGTGAGAAAACAACATATTTTGCTACACAATTTAGGAACCCATGGGAGGAAAATTTACGATTTTCTCCCAGATCCCAATAATCCCGAAGGTCAGGTTCAGGATGAGTATATATCCACATGTTTAAAACTTGAGAAGCAATTTGGGGACCGCATTAACGTGGTGCTTGAACGTCACAAATTTTTCTCTCGTTGTCAAGGCAAGCAGGAAAGTGTCACCAATTATATTGCTGCTCTTAGAGGGTTGTGCGCTTTGTGTGAGTTCGGGGATCTCAATGACTCTCTCGTCAGAGACCAACTAGTGCGGTGCACAAATAATACCAAAATTCAGGAAAAATTGTTACAAAGGCAACCTGATCTGCAGGAAGCTATTGAAATTGCAAAATCTATAGAGCACACGGAGATTTGTTTACAGGAAATCAGACACACTCCTGTTGATGAACTGGTAAATGAGATTGCGAGTGATCCCAAAGATGATAAAATTCTTAATATCAGAGGCAAGAATAAACAACCCCAACTGCACGCAAATGTAAAATCTAACTTTACCTCTTACCGCTGTGGCAGTAGTAATCACTTGGCTAATTCTATTCATTGCCAAGCCAAATCTGCAATTTGCAGAAAATGCAGCAAAAGGGGGCATTTTGCGAGGGTGTGCAAGGACTCTTCTAAATTTACAGACAACAAAAAATCGGATGATGCTTCCCAGTTGATCGGAAAAATTATTTTGCAAATAAACTCAGATAGTGGTAACTCCAATAAATATCCAGAGTGCACCATAACCATCAACAACAGGCCAACTAGAGTATATGCGGATTCATGCTCTCCATTCACAATTATTAATTCTCGGGATTTAAATGAGATTGAAAAGGGCAGTAAAATTGAGCTATCACAAGCGGACATGAGTCCCAAGGGGTATAATAGGGATCCTATTTGCTTGAGTGGGATGTTCATAGGCATTATTTCCTTTAAAGGCCGCTCCACCGTTGGTAAAATCTACGTGGTGGAAGATGGTTCAAGCTTGCTTGGGTGGCAACACCAAAAAGAACTGGGGATAAAACTTGATCCCAACAACCTGGAACAAGTGTTATGTATTGGGAACCCTAGTGGAAGTGAATTCTTTATACGAGAGTTCCCAGAAATATTTTCTGATAAATTAGGGCTTTTAAAAAATTTCCAGCACAAGATTAAGCTTAAACCTAAAGCTAAACCAGTAACACACAAGACTAGGTCGATACCGCACCTCCTAAAGAGTGCGGTCAAAGAAGAATTGAACAGATTAGAAGATTTAGGAATCATACAACCAGTTGAGTGTTCGGAATGGTTGGCCCCCATTGTGGTGGCCAAAAAGAGTAATGGTAAAGATATCAGGCTGTGTGTGGACTTGAGGGATTTGAATAGGAACATATGGGTCGAGAGGTACCCCCTTCCTAGAATTAATGAGATCCTTAGTACTATGGGGGAAGCAGCATACTTTTCAGTATTGGATCTTTCAAGCGCATATCATCAGGTTGAGTTGCATCCCGAGTCCAAATGGCTCACAGCTTTTACCACCCCATTTGGCTCATTCATGTTCAACAGAATGCCTTTTGGGCTCGCATCGGCGGCAGCTGTCTTTCAGAAAATCATGCATAACATCCTGGGCGATTTACCTAATACGTTATGCTTCCAGGATGATGTGCTGATTTATGGTGTCTCGGAAGAAGAACATAATAAGAATTTAAGAGAGGTCCTTCAAAAGTTGAAGACAGCGGGGCTCACATTAAAAAGTGAAAAATGTCAGTTGGGGGTGAGTTCAGTAGAGTACTTAGGACACGTTATCTCTAAAGACGGATTTAAACCCAAATTCTCCCTGGTAGATGCGGTGAGAAAAGCTGATCCTCCAAAAAACAAAGACGAGTTACGATCATTCCTGGGGTTGGCTGAATTCATGTCCAAATATGTGAAAAAAATTTCATCTATCTCATGTAAACTGAGAGAGTTATTAAAAAATCACGTACCATATATTTGGACTGATGAACACGATAGTGCCTTCCAGCAGATCAAACTAGACATAGTGGAGGCACCTTACTTATGCAATTTTGACCATAACAGGAGGACAATTCTCACAACCGATGCCAGCAAATTAGGTTTGGGTGCTACCTTGTCTCAAATTGTCGATGGAAGAGAAAGAATAGTAGCTTTTGCATCCAAGGCCTTAAGCAAGGCAGAAGCTAACTACTCGGTCATCGAAAGAGAGGCCCTGGCGGCCTTCTGGGCCATAAAACATTTCAAGTTTTTCCTCTGGGGAACTCAATTTGCCCTACGAACTGATCATAAACCCCTGGTATATGTGTTCTCCACCAAGGGATTTAGCAATAGCACTCCAAGAATAGCCAGATGGATCTTAGGGCTTGAAAATTTTTGTTTTAACGTGGAATACATTCCTGGTAATAAGAATTCTGCAGCTGATTTTCTTTCTAGATCCCCTATGAACATCAAGGAGGAGGTGGAAATTAACGAATTTCCCATACTGTTGGTTGACTTACCTTCCATTAATAATGAGGAATGGGAGTTGGCATATAAACAGGATGATGCATTATCCTTATTAAAGGAAAAAGCTAGAGAGGGGTGGCCGTTAGTGAGGAGAGATCTGGAAGATATCATTAAGGATTTCTGGGAAGTGCGGTTGGAAATAAATGAAAAGAATAATTTTGTACTCCGAAACGATAAAATCGTACCTCCCCAGAGCCTTAGATTAAAAATAATAAAACTTGCCCATGAGGGCCATTTAGGACGTAGTCTCACCAAAGCCAGAGTTAGGGAGTGTTTCTGGTTCCCCAACATGGATTCCTTAATAGAAAATGAAGTTAAGGGATGTTCTATCTGTGCTGCAAGTGATAAATCTAAAACAGTTCGCAAAACGCCCATCTCTCCAGTTCAAGTTCCCAACAAACCGTGGATTAAGCTAGCTTTAGATATTATTGGCCCTCTTAATCATGCTGGTCTCCAAAAAAGATTCGCTTTGGTCCTAATTGATTACCATTCCCATTGGATATCCACGAGATTTGTAAACCAAATTATCACAAATTCTGTTATAACATTCCTTAAGGACATATTTGCTGTGGAAGGAATTCCTGAAACTCTTATCACAGACAACGGTGTGCAATTAACATCTACAGTGATGAAGCAATTCCTGGACTCGGTAGGCATTAAACATCTCACTACCGCTCTGTACTGCCCTAGGGCTAATGGCCTGGCGGAACGGGCCAACCGCATGATTAAGGAATGCATTCAATTGGCTTGTACTAACCATGTAAATGTAGAATGTGCAGTCAGAGAGATGCTTTGGGCCTACCACACTACTCCGAACTTAATTACTAAGATTTCCCCATTTGTTGCTCTGCGTGGGAGGAAACCAGGCACCAAATTCTTTCCACCTTGGCTTGGGGGAGGTAATAAAGACGAAAGGTTAGTTACTTACAACAGTACAAGGGTAACAATGCACCAAAACAAATACAAACAGAAATATGACAGTAAACATGGGGCGAAACTGCAAAGTTGGATGGTGGGCGATCAAGTCTTAGTAAGTAGACCCTTGGGTCAAGTGAAGCCATATAGGAAAGATTCTAAGTTTACAGGTCCATTCCACATAATTAAAATAAAGAAAAATGTTGTTATGTTGAGTAATGGCCAGTGCTGGAGTATGGACAGGATTGTTAAATACCAAACGCATAGTAAGATGGCAAATTCCGATGGTGTCTCATGATGAAAAGATAAGAGATCGCATGCGAGAAGCCGTTGTCATTGCTCAAGATGCATATTCATATGAACTTCCACACCTTCTGGTTGGTGAAGGGCCTGTGATGTCAAGGAAAAGGACCTTGTAGGAACAATATTTTCTTATGTGTCAAATATAACAAATGTAACAAATGAACTTTCTGTTGTCAAAAAGGGAAAGATGTGTTGTAATATAGTCTTTAGCTTGGTATAATAAGCACCAGTAGTGTAGTGTATTATTCATTGTATTAGATTTATTGTTATGTTAGATTGTTATTTAATTATAGTCATATAGATGTAATAGGTAATAATTATAACACAGGGCAGTGAATGGTATGTTCCTTTTCCCCCCCCGTGGTAGTGGGTACATGGAACACTTGGAATGGGAGATGGGAGGCTGTGTTAGAATGTTGAGAAGGGGCTGGAGATTAGAAGGGTAAGCTGAGGTGCTGAAGGAAGAGGTTGGAAAAGCTGTATAAGGCTGAACAGTGGAGCTGAAAATAAAGTCTGGAACTGAAGATAAGTACTGCGTGTGAGAGACTTTATAACAATATCCTTCACCAAACTCCCCAGCTAGCAGTCTTGTGTGAATGCCGCTGTGACGAAAGATGTATGAATCATGTGTGCTCCCTGGGTACCTGGCCACAAAATCAGTTATGATATAGGAGGCATTGCATATCACCTGTATATTCATGGAATGTTGGTGTTTACGGTTGTGGTACACATACTCTGTGACTGATGGTGGACATATTGCCACATGTGTGCCATCTATGGCACCTAGGACGTGGGGGAACTGTGCTATCTGATAAAACTCAATTTTTGTCTGCTGTATTTCCTGTGGGGTGTGGGGGAATCTGATGTACTGTTGGCGTTTGCTTAGCATGGCGGTGATAAATGCATTGAAAAATCTGGAGAGGGTGCTCTGTGACACCCCCCCAAGCCACTGCTATGACCCCTTGATAGCTCCCTGAGGCGAGTAGGTGTAAAGAGCTTAATACCTGCACATGGGTGGGGATACTATGTATCCTTAGTGTTCTGCGCTGCAATAGAGGTTGTAGCTCAGCTATCAGATCAAGTATCATGGCTGAGTTCAACCTATACCTCTCATATACTTCCTCCTCTGTCAGGTCAAAAAGTGTAATGCGCACTCTGAAAATGCGCTCCTGTCTCCACCTCCCTCTCCTCAAACCTGCCAGGATCCTCATCCTCCTCGCCATGACGTGGAGTGCAGCCATTGTGGAACAGAGTCTGAGGCATTCTAGTCCTCTTTATATAGGTTGCACCTGGTTACCACCTGCTTTCACTTAGTGGTATTTTGCATGTGCAAAATGCCATTCTGCGAAAAATCGCTATTTGCGATTTTTTGATGCATCTATTTGGATTTTGCGTTTCGCATTTTGCACCTCGCAATTTCCTACTGGAAATACCGAAACGCAATTTGCGACTCGCAAAACCAGGTCGCACCGCAAAAATTTGCATATTTTGCGATTTCTTATTTTTGGTCTGCGAATGCCTTTCATGCATCGCAGACCACGTTTTTGCACTCGCAAACGGCCGAATTTACCGATTCGCACCGTTTGCGAGTGCAAAAATATTTCATACATCTGGCCCTAAAAGACAATGTTAATGTGACACTGAAGAATGTAGCAGCACCCATCTTCATCTTAGAGCCTCATTGTGAGTGTTCCTGATTTGTGCATGTTGATATGAGTTAGTCTGGGGGGGTAGGATACTAGGAGATTGAAAGCTGTACCCTAAGGGAACCCACAGAAACTAGCTGTTTTAAAAAAGAATCTGAAATACCATGTTGGTCCTAAGTAGTTCATATTTCTCCCTGTAGCTTTACCCAGATATTGCGACTTCTTTCAGCAGCTGAATTGTTTGGGTGAAATGCACTTCATCATGGTCATCATTAAGAGGTCACCAGAGGTCACAGCTGCGACCAATGGCATGCCCCTTGCAACACCTGGTGCTGCCTTTGTGACCCTTGGCCTCAGAGTTGGCAAACTCAATGCTAAGAACAAAGGAGCAGCCCATTCTTTCCTATACTACTAATAAATAACACTTGTTGCGGTCAGGCTCTTGACGCTGAGCGCTGCTCCACACGTGTGAGGACTTGGTCGCGGGCTCCTCTTGTTATGAAACATATAATAAAGTCTCCAACTTAACTCCAGCGTGATCTTTACTTATTTATGCCACTCAACATATAACCATAGCAAAATACTGGCTCTAGAGGTATTTTTTGTCATAATGGGCACCCATAGTAAAACACTAGTACTGGCATACTAAAGTATTTCTTGGCACTTCTTGAAGGTATTCTTAGCATAGGGGACAGCAGTAGCAAAATGCTAGCGCTAACACATTTGAGGCAATAATTGGCATAAGGGAGGAAAAGGTGGCATATTCGAGGGAGTCAATCATGAAACAATGCTCGCACTGACATACTATAGTTTTTTTTCTACACGTGTCACCCATGCTACATGGCTAGCATTAATGAAACATTTCGGCACCCAACATGCTGCATGTATGTTTTGGCATAAGGGGTCACCCATTGCACATGATTATCGCCCATGACAAAATGTTGGTCCTGGCACAATGGAGTCCATTTTTGATATATGGCACCACCCACAGCACATTTTGTAAAGCACGGTGTCAACTTAAAGGGAGTGTCCGGTTTCATTGGCTTAGCACATCATGAAAAGACTTTAATCTTTAACAAGTGCCCTTTCAAAGTCTGTTTTACATTCTGCCACTTTAATGTAAGTGCTAATTAAAATAGACATTTGTCTGTATTTGGTTCTTACATTAATGATGCCATTATTATGCATTTTCCGCATTGTCAATTATTGTGAAGTCATGAAGGTTATGGTCATGTGACATAACTTTTTGGAATATTCAGGCTCAAAGGTCATATGATGCCCTTCCTATGATATCATTAAGGCAAAAGAGTGTGTGACATAACTTCCACTATCCCTCGCATTATGGTAAATTAACATTCATGCAATGGATCTGCACTGTTTCCACTGATCTTGTAATGGTTGTACTACTGAATATTTACCCTAGAATTTCAAGATACATTAATATTGAGGAAAGAATATCGAGGGATCAAGTACTGAAAAGTGAGTGTATATAGGGAAGTATGGTGTTACTATTGCCTGTTACTGGCCCTCTCAAAATTAAGAGGTCACTCATAATAAGCGACCTAGTAGTGTGGAGTTGTATGTCACAATACTGAGGTTAATAAGAATGAGCACACTTATGTACACTATGAACTAACAACATGCAGTTAAGGTTAGCATACGTAGGGAAGTATAGATTTATTTAACTTAAATAATATATTGGTAGTTGATACAGTGGAATCGATATAACTACTGGTAGATCTTAAAGTTAGGTATGTGATGGAACACAACAGTGTAGCACCTCGGATCAGCCTAGTTTGATGGGTTTACCCACTGAGGCCCGCAAGCATCAGCTGAGGCCTAGTGGAACTAGTTTCCTTGCTTTCTTGGTTTGAAAATTGCCTATTTGTTGCCTTCTTCCTTCGGGCACCTAGCAATTGTGGGTTTTCTGGCCTTGTGTGGTTTGGCAGGACTGTGCTTTCGTCCACTGGAGCTTTAGAATAATTTCCACTTGCATATAGATTTCCACTGTTGTCATGATGGCTCTCATCCTTATCTTCCGTGGTGCTTTGCTATTAGTAGCCCGTTTACTTTATTCTGGTTTTGTGCATCCTTTTGAATAAATTCACCCTTTTAGTTTGGGGCTGGATGTGGGCTTCCCCCTTTCTCCTTCATTTCTGTCATCCAGTCTTCCCTTGTATGGGGATTAACCTTACAGCCAAGTTGACCAAAGGCTTGCGGGATGATGTCAACCTGTCTGTAAGGTGCATGCACCTGTATGTATAAGTACTGGGACGAGTAAGAAGAATCGGAGAATTGAGATCACTGTTAAGTAGCCACAGCAACAAAGCGAACATGTGTTTAGTAATTTGATAAATTAGCGAGAGGTTGCACTACAAGAAAGGTCCATTTGAGCCAAAATAAATTAATACATCCATTTTCTCCACAGAAAAAAACGCAAAGTTGATAAACATGCTTAAGTGCTGTAATGAAACCTGGTCATAAACAGATTAAGTTAGTTAAGCACTAATCTCATACATACATCGATGCAGCATTTCATTATAAAAACCTAATTGTATTTTAGTTGACATAATTAGCAACCTATGTATATTATTTCGTTTTTTTTATTATTTCTTAGGGCATTATGCTATTGTAAATGTTACAAATAACTACAAAATGGATGAATACAGGAAAGATATTTGGAAACTAAATGAAAAGAATGATGAACATAAATTAAACACAGGTGGGGAAAGAATAGGTACTCCTTAGGTAAAGACTTGCATCATAGACCTTCCCACATTTTTTCAGCATAATAAACTTGGACCTGTTTCCAGATTACAGGATATTTTACTAACAAATAGTGTTATCTAAGAATTTCTAGTGAAACAGTGATCCTTATAGCCTTCGTGCCTGATGAAAAAGAAGCCGAGGCTTTCAGAGCACATTGTTTTAGAGAAGAAACGTCACCACATGACAAGGTGTCACAGTGAGAGTAAAATGTTTGGCAATGTAACCTGGATCGATAGGGGATGAAGTAGGTTGTTTCACCCTCTTTGTCCCTTTTTTACTGGTGTTCTACTGCCCATGATGCCAGACAATGGACTGGGTACCTCCCTTTAGTATGGGAATTGACTTCCTGTTGTTGTAGGTTAGAATGTGCCACACCCAGTATGGGAGATAATCTCGGACAGACTGGCCTGTGCAGGAATCCTGAAAAAAGCTAAGGTTGCTTCCATTTTTTTGTGTTTAAGTAGGCGAACTCAGCTGTACCTCCTGGGGTGCGTGACACCTCAATGTCGGTGGCAGTATACGATGCAAGCATCTGAGACTTGAGGTAGTACAACCTGTCTGAATATGTAGAAGGTTAGGTATATCCAACCCTCTATGAAGGCTGTAACAGCATGCATAGATCAACTACAAAGGAGAGGAATCACTCTGGGGCCTGCCGGACTCCCAGCAAGGGCAATAAAAGTCTGATAGAGTATAGCGGTTTTACTTCTGTCCGTTACGGTGGCAGTGGACATAAGGAGGCAGATTTACTTAAAATTCATGTGACGCAGTGCAGTAAGGCAAGTTGCTGTGCTGCGTTGCATGAATGGGAGAGAGCTGAAAAGCACCATATCTACTAAGAAAAGAGGAAATAATAAGGAGAAATTAAGATGTTTCTCCTCGTTATGCCTCACTCAGGAAAGCATAGCATTTTGACGCATTCCCAGGTTTACTAGCTTTCGTAAATCTGGGAATGCATAAAAATCCATTGGTGGATGCATGGGAAGCCCATGCTCCACCCATGCAACGCCTTCCCAATGCAGAGTAGTGCAAAGCAGCACTATGCACAGCATTGCGTTACTTTATCATAACTAAACCATGCAGAGCCACACAAGATGGCTTTGCATGGCTTACTAAATACCAAAAATGATTTTGAATCAGGGCTGCACCACAAAGTGACGCAACCCCATCATACTAAAACTACCCTTCCATTCGGTCCTCTAAAAACAAACAGAGTCCGCCAAATATGGCATCCGGCTCAGCAGTGATCTCTGTGTATTCACAGGAACTGCTGCCATGGAGGCTCCTGTAACCTCCTGCATTGAAAGTTTGGTGCATGGCTGTTGTGTTTTAGGCAGTCACACCAAAATTATTTTATTTTAAACAAACTCGCAAAACAGGAGTTTGTTTATGAAAAACAAAAAGCTAATGGTCCCCAGACCCTGGGAGCTTTTTTCACACGGTGGTGTCATTTTTTTCTTCTGCTCATGACAACCAGATTCTATCTGGCAGCCACGGACAGAAAAAAAGTACATCAAACCATCCACTCTAAATAGGGAGGCCGGTTTTTAGCACTTACTCCTACGGACCCTAATTTGTCAGACTGTGGGAGGAAGATATATGACATAATTGAGTTTGCACACTTGTGATGGACCACCCTGTCTGCCAGATTCTAAGTCAGATGCTAAATGCCTGAAATCCCTGGCTTCATACCACGCTGTGTCAACCAGGCAATATTACTAGATCCCGTGTGGTGTTCCCTCCATGCTCAAGAGAAGAAAAAGAAGCAATATTACTGGTGATGAATGAGGAGGTTTTAAGGGTATATGTGAATCTAACTAAGGGATTTGATACTCTCCCACACACAACTGATGGAAACGGGTCTATTTGAATCTAACTAAGTGGTTCGATGCACTCCCACACACAACTGATGCAAACTTAGATTTCGGCCATTCAGGTAAATCTCTCTTGACCCCAGCATCATGGAGACAGCAAGTAAGTCGGAGTAGAGGAGGCAACAGACACATCAGTAAGCCATTATTAACTGCTATCCCATCCCTTTCTAAGTTATGTGTGGGACTGCTCTCTACTGGCACCTTTCAGAGCCTGCACACAAGGCTCACCCATCTACCTATCAATAAACATACTTTTGGGTCTGTCACAACATGTAATGAGCTCAATTGAAGCATAAAACTTTTTTATCTGTATTTTTTCCTGTTGTTGTAAGCAATACATAATGCAGCACTCTTCCTAACAGTGCAGTACGCAACAAACATGTTTCGGGAAGTTATAGGAAGGAAGACAGAAACTGTAATGTCTGGCAACTGGTTTGATGAACCAATTGATCAGAGGAAACCAAAGCATGCTGTTCCCCCCCCACACTGGAGGTCACTAATTTAGTGGTGCAATCCCGTACCATGTGATAGCCCGAGGCAGCTGAGTGGGGCAGTACCTGTGTGCAGCCCAGGACTCCTGCACCGGAGCACAAAATACAGACCGCGCCCATCACATTTTTTCACGAGGCCTGCACTTCATGTGTTGGAGCGCTGAGCATCCTGAGAGTGTGACGGACATCACACTGGTGACAAGCGCGGGCCACTCCCCTCAGGTCTGTAACACCGCTGAGGAGAACCGCTTGGTTAGCAGCCGCACTGTGTAGTCCAATGTATGGTGTTCATGCCTCACACTCCCCTAGCCCCCCACTCCCGAGTTGAGGTGCTCACTGCTGACTCACCTCCTTGACGTACTCAAGGCATGTTCCCTGCCTAGTCTTCGCATGCCGCAAAAGGTCGCTCCGACTGCCTGATGTCACATTGTGCTGCATGCTGCCACCTCACATTTTACCTTCCTTCCCACGTGGTGAGCCAGGATAGCACCTCCTCCACGAAGGCCCTAGGAAGCACTGTGGGCACTGTAAGTACTGAGCCACTGCCTCCATAGTCTTAAGGGGAAGACAGGAATACAGGCCAAACCAGATTAACTTTTCTCACTAAGTCACTGTGACCACTTTGGAAGCAGCAGAAAATATACAGGTAAAACAAGGAAAGAAAGGAGGGGAGTAGAAAAAAAGACAAAAATAAACAGAAGAGAAGCATGAAGCAAACCTTCACCAGCAACCAGAGAATGTTCCCACCCTCAATATAGGACAACAACCTGAGACACTCAATACAAACAACAAGAGACCTGCATAGTTACCTGATAACTGGTAATGCTACCCGGCTCTATCGTCATGGCCCAGATTCCAGCAATAGAACCATTCCTGATTGAAGGAGCCCTCTCAGCCCAGGCATCCCACAGGAGTATAGAGAGGGTAGAACTCTTCTTTGAAGCATCAGCTGTAGCTGATGAAAGAAAGCACACTATGATCATCCACCTAGGGGGCAAAGCAATCCACAAAATAGACAAAACCCTCAACGAAAACACCTCTAAGACACACAGAACACTCATAGCTCAATGCATATTTCGAGCCCATGGCCAACAGAGAACACAAAAGCTTCATATTTCACCAGGCCCAGAAGCTACTAGAGGAGTCTAGCAACACCTTCTACACCAGATTAAAAGAATTTGCCAACACCTGTGGGTTTCAAGATGAAAACAAAGAAATCCGAGGGCAAATTATTCATGGATACGCCTCGACAAAACTGAGGAAGCACACACACAAGAATCGGGTAAATCATTGGCAGACATCTTCACCATGGGGCAGTCAAAAGAGCTTTTTAAATCCTGCACCTCTCATATGGAAGTGGCATTACAAGGCACAGTAAAAACAGAACTGGTAAACACAATCGCACTCAGGAAGGGGGTCGACAAACCAAAGAAGACAACAGCACAAACCCAACCATGTGGAGCCTGCCATACCGGCCAACAGACTGCCCGACAAAGGGCAAGCAATGCGCGGCATGTGGAAAGTTTAATCACTTTGCGAAAGACTTCTGGTGTCGTAGTTTGGACTCTTGCTCTGAGCAAGACTGCTGGTTTAAGGATGACATTACTTTTGTTTGTAGGCGACTGCGTCTTTCCTACAACAAGTCGCAACTGTTGTCCCAACCTTACCGGCTCACTAGCAGCACCTCACCAGAAACACTATAGTAAAAGGTGATTTATGGCAGCCGTTTACGCATGGACTAGAAAATAAGATATCTCAGGGAATGTCGTGGTTAAACGGAAATTACCCTTTTCTCACAGATATATTATGTCTCATACAAACAAAAGCAGTAACACAGATGCAGTGAAGTTATAATAGTTTTTTATGTAACATAACTGCAATTTGCAATAAGTTGCATGGACTGCAATGATTAGGATAATGAATATAGCAAGTAACAGGATTGTGAAGAAGAGAGTCATTTTTATGAAGACCCCCACCATTTTGCAATACATGAAAGAGATATATAAGATGGAATATGCCCTATTACCCTAATGTGAATAGGCCTAACCTCCTACCTAAAGGAGAGCTGGGTTTGCTAAACCTAATCTGCCAAAGCCGTGTCCATGAGAGGAGCCCCCAACCCTCGTTACCTTGGAATGAGGTCTCTATCTCAGACTCCGCAGGGACAGGAAGACTGGGTCAGCGTCAAGACGACTGTAGCATCGGTATCAGCGATGGTGGCGATGCCCTCTGGTCGGAATCCCTCTGATTATCTGTCTAAAGTGTGATGTATTTATGCAGATCTACAAGGTCCCCTGACGCAGGTGTATTCCTAAACAATAGATAACAGGCATGCTTGGGACTGCAATTAATATCAACAATCCCTCGAAAGTATAGAGAGGGAAAATCCCTAAGTGTGAACACCTACTGTTTGTTTGTCTTTGGTGCTTGATCTTGACGCCTTGGTGCGGTGACATTGATAATGTAACTCATAACAAGTGGCCTAACTATAAACAAGGCAGCCATCTTAGAAGAAATAAATAATTAAATGGGCCAAGACAGAGCAAGCTAAGTAGGTTAAAAGTCACTAGGTGACGGGGGCACGAGTCTACAAGCCAGAGGCTAAGCTAACTCCTGTTATCCCATTAAAACGAACTAGGATTCACTACACCCTCCCCATTGCCGTAACACGTATGATGTAGGTATAGGAACCCAAATGCTAAAAGTTGCTTCTGAACTAAAAGCGAAAGGCAAAAACAAGCTAAGAAAGCATTTGCATGTGTTAAAAATATGTGAAAACAGATCTGTTTAAAATACATACAGAGATGTTAATATCAACTATGACAAGTACAGCGTGCAACAGCAATTTAAATACATAATTTGGAATCGGGAATGGCTAGTCAATTCACCAAATTATTTCTTATACGCATGATCTTGAAGAATGTAATCGAAGTCACCAGTCAAAGATCTAAAAAATGAGTCAACATCGTCCGAAGTTAAGTCGAGTGCTGGGCGGACAAATGGATCAACAGAGCAGAAGTGAGCCGTATTTCCTGGTGTGTCGTTATTCATTGTAGTGTCCTCATCCATGGTAGATCTAACAACGGAAGGCTCACAGGTGGCCTCGCGGCGCAACCTCAGTCTCAAGGGGCATGACCGTGTATGAACCCTCATCGGGGACATCAGCAGTTCGTGGTCCACAGGAGATGTCGGTGCAACAGCAAGACAGACCATAGGCAGATGTTCAAAGAGACACCATATGCAGCGGAAGACTGGTTGTACACACCAGAGAAGTGGCCGAAATGATAACGACCAGTCAAGCTCCAGTTCCACCAACAAAGGTGCACCGAAGATCCGAACCATGCGCTCACAGCACAGTGGAGTTGGCGGGAGTGGCTCCATTGCTCTGTGTTGCTGGAAAGAAACAACCACTGCGAATCAGAAAAAAATAGCAGCAGTAGTCCGCCAATCAAAGCCAAAATAATTGGAAAGCCACCAAACACACTTGAAAAGAGAGAATGGATGGTTGATGGGATGACTCCGAGGACAGTCTGGAAGATGGACATGAAACCAGACCCGACAGCCTTAAAGAAACGAACAATCCCAGTGGTGCTTGAAGCATTGAATATTCTGGATACCAGGTCTCCAAAGTGTTTGGGGAAATTGGTATTTAAAAGGGATTGTATCTCGGCTGATGATCTCGCAATCTGGAGAGCATACGTCTCTTTTGCGGATGTCAAGGCGACCTGTTTCTGAAACAATAGCGCCTTTAGCCTACTCAGCTTGTCATAGTTCACATTAATAGTATCTATGTGGGGCCACATGTCAGATACTTTTATCTCTCGTGTGGGGGGAAACAAAACATGGCCACAACACGTAACGACCTTCGTGACCGAGATTGGGTAGGCAATTCCAGGTCGCATGCCGCAACAGCTTTGATCGTTCAGTACCACATAACTTCCATTGGAAAGCACATGAAACACTGGACGAATCAAGGGGACGGGAGTACCCTTCAGAAAACAGGCCAAATTTGCGACCCCCGCATTGCAAAGACCATGATGAGACACCTGTTTGCATATCATAGAATGACGAACAGCAGTCTCACATTTGCTTCCGCTAAGAAAGACCTCTCTTTCACCATTCAGACATTTATAGTCAAAGGGCAACTCCCACTCTTCCTTAATAAAGCTAACACCCAGTTGCTCATATCGTCCCACTGCAAGATGTTTCAGGCAGCTCAAGAAACGAAACGTTGAAATCGGTAAATTAATAATGCCGTGTAGGAGCCAGATAGTTGAAGGACTCTCTGCTACCGTGAAGGGCAACTTATCTAATTTCTCTACTTGAAGCAGGGTGAAACTAGCCTCCCTTTTAGCCATTGTCTCCTGTTCCCTGGAAAAATTAAAAGCAGTGAAGAATTCACTCCCATTAATATACTTCCATGGAATGTGGCCACTTTTCAGTGTCTGTAATGTCCAACCTAGCTGCATGATGGAACGTAGCTGTGTTTGCCCATGATATAAGCGGGACAAGTCTGTCTGAGTGATATCAATAGCAGACAACACTATGGGCCTGATTCTAACTTTGGAGGACGGTGTTAAACCGTCCCAAAAGTGGCGGATATACCACCTACCGTATTACGAGTCCATTATATCCTATGGAACTCGTAATACGGTAGGTGGTATATCCGCCACTTTTGGGACGGTTTAACACCGTCCTCCAAAGTTAGAATCAGGCCCTATATTTGATAGTGAATAAATCCTGTTGGACAGCGCATTCATGCCATTGTCGACAACAGCTAATGTTTTTTCCAAATTTTCCTTATCTAGTTGCCGTAAACGGGCAGCAGCCTCAATCTGGGAAAGTTTCAAAATTTCATTGTACATAGCATATAAAAACCTTTTCGAGCGCTGTTTTCTAGGACCCAGCAGAAAATCCTGCAAGTCTATATTGTCAGAAAGAGTGTTCAGGTGTTTCTTAACTGCTGTTAACGTGTTCGTTTGCACCCATTGCTGGCACATCTTACCCACACTGTATGTTGTAACTATACCTGAATTATTGACCCGATATGAAGCGAGGGTCAGGCCTATTAATTGAAAAAAAAACTGAAGAGTTCAAGAAACGCCTTTCACACTCATTAGTGTCGGTGGGCCATATTAACCACCCGCCTGGACTGGAAAGTGAAGAATTATAGGTACCAGCCTTATCCATTGCATCTAGCCTGTCCTCTGTGATATTAAGGAAGTGTTGCCAATCTTTAAATTTTGCCGGAGTAGGGATACTAGGTGTGTTTAGATCTTTAATCTTTGCTAACCCCAAACAGGATGTTTGCTCAATAGTGTCATTTAAGAAAACATTTGCACAGGAATCAGGCATGCTCGAAACAAAGCCTCCCTACCCTGTATCTGCCAATCTTGTGTTTCCCATACACTTTTCAAGTCAATAGTGCTCTTCCAGTATTCGTAACCCTCAATCGAGAGGGGGGAAACAAAGGGATCTGAATAAATCAGTTTTGTATCTGTTAGCAAAATTTTCCTAATTTGTGCCGGAGGTATTTTAAAATAATACGACTCTGCTTTATTTGTATCATACCCAGAAAATTATGTAAATTTATCGCTATAATACTTTGGACTCCCCACGTGTGGTGTAGAACAGTGTTCCCACTGTGTGTAGTTCAAGAGAGGCCTATATCTAGTGGCACGATTTAGGTAGTGATGTCCCCAATTTTTATAGCAGAACATTTCCCCATAATTCATTGTATAATCATATACATCATCACTTTCAAATGCGGAATAGTCCCTCATTTCAGTTAGCATGGAATCAACTGTTTGGACATTCCAATCATCAGAGACAACATCAGGTGTAATTACATCAGTCATCGAAATTTTGAACACGTATGGTATTTGAATAATCTCTGTAGGCCCGTATATATCGAATGGAACTTTGTCCCACACAATCCCATCAGTAATTGGTATTGCTGTAATATTTACAGGGGACAAATCTCTTCGGACCTTATGTGACGAATGATGTGGTGTTAAAATTTCATCAACAGGCTCCACTGAGGAGCGATCAGGAATATAGTGACCATTTATAAGCAAAAAGAAAACAGTCACAAAACCAATCCATAAAAATAATGCAACAAATGTCAAACAGAACCATAGATAGTTCCATGGGTAGATCAAATAGGTCTTTTTAAGCCATCGATACAGCTTACTACTGTTTGAAATATTGTAAATCACTGTAGAGGATGAATCCGAGGAAAAACCATCAATGTCAATGAAATTGCCAGAGTTAGTCTCTGCAAACACAGGAGCCGCTGTATTCTGATCCGCCGCTCGTGGAGGCTCTTGATAGACAACGTCATTAGTCATAGAAGTGTTCGTGTAAAATACAGCCAAATCTTGAAGCGGGGTGGTCACTGAAGATGTGCCTGGAACCAACAAAAGTTCATTTTCCGCCCTCCCCATGGTCGAGGAAGTGTCTGGAACAACAGTTGACATTGTTGCATAATCATTAGTAGTGATGTTCATCCTACTATGTAGATGGATGTCCTGTTGGGTAGTGAGAGGGGATCGGGAACCACCCAAGGGACCTCCTGGTCTACTGTGAAGGATCGGCCACATGGTGTAATTTGATGTCATCAATGGAGATGAATCTGTTCGACTTAGAACCAGACAGTGGTGGTAAGATGACAGTCCTGGTGCCTTTTATTCCCAAGACTGGTACAGGTGCTCTGTATGATGGACCGAACTCCTTTTTCACAGCGATATTCTCACGAACCAGATCCCCAACGTTAGGAATCCAGCCAGTCGAAGTTTTCGCCAATTCCCTTATTCCTAAGGTGGCAGCATTTGCAGATGATTTATCATCATGAAATTGTTGAAGCTCCTGTAAAACAGTGAGACGTTCTTTAATGTCAAATGGTGTTTCTGCTGCCACCATACCAGGGGCATCAAGATCTGGGACATACATAGGTATCCCAAAGAGAACCTCATATGGAGAGCGTCCCCCCAAGGACCGTCTTGGCAGATTATTTAGTGCTATCTGGACCCCATATAGGTGGTGTAACCAATTGCGGCCTGAACCTAATACTCGAGCTGTTAAGGACTGCTTTAGATCACGGTTCCGCCTCTCCACGACCGAATTTCCCTCGGGATGGTATGGGGAGGAGTAATGGAGTTCAACACCCATCGTTCCCATGGTGTCCCTGAATGCTTTAGAGGCAAATGCAGGGCCCTGGTCCGAATAGAATGCTGCAACCGCAGATGTGCCGATAAAGATCAGCAAATCTTTTATAACAGTCCGGGCGTCAGCCGACCGCGGTGGCCATACCCACAGGAATCTAGAACAGGAATCCACAGCCACTAAAATGTATTTGTGTGCACCATCAGGCTGTAAAGGACCACAATGGTCTAGGTACACACACTGAAGTGGCTTGTCTGACACTAAGAGGGATGTCTGCGGAGGGCGTTTGATATTCGAGCCCTTAATCTACTTGCAAATGTCACAGCAAAGGACATACTGCTTAGTTCGTCTGCATAGACCAGGCCACCAGTATCGTTGCTGTAGAATTGTTATCGTGGCCTGTATACCAGCATGTGCAGAAGCGACACCCTCATGTGCGGCTGTAATCAGCTCCAATCACTGGTCTTCATTGGGGATCACTCGATCTCCAACCCCAGGAATCATAGTGTAAGCAACATTCTGTGCACTGATATGGTAAGTATAGTTTGTAGGGTATCCTTTCGGAAGGGGCTTGCCTGCAGCCGAAGCTTTAACGGCAATCAGTATTTCATTATCCAATCTCGTCCGAGAACGAGTCACTGCAGCCACAGAAGCCGTAGCTACTGATGCTTTGGCCGCTTCATCAGCCAATGTATTACCGGCAACGTGTATTCCTACACGTTGGTGTCCTAGTGTATGAACTACATGGACACATGGCAGCTTATCCTTAAGATCAGCCACCCTTCTCCACAATATTTTGTGTTTAATGGTGTTCCCTTTAGAATCCCTAAACCCGTTCAGCTTCCAATGATTGAGATATTCATTGTATGACTGGACGCAGTAATATGAATCACAGACTATCAAAGTCTGGCTTCCCGTCTCAGTGTGTTCAAGCGCTAGAATAAGAGCTTTAAGCTCAGCCAACTGTGCCGTGCAGTCCCCTAAGGTCTGCGTGTAGGTATTGTGAGGGTAGAAAACTCCATCTTCCATCACTCCGCACACGGCTGCGCAAGCTGGCAAATATTGATGTTTAGTACCTACAGCCGGTTGTGCTGATCCGTCAGTATAAATGATAGTATTATAACTGTCTAGTGGTAGAATATTTAGAGGAGCGGGGTACTCTTGTTCATACTGGAGAAATTCTTGTGTTTGAAGCCTTGGATCGAATATATAATCGACATCAGTGGCGGTCAGAGACGTTGCCCATTGAATCCAACGTGGATGTAATGCCTTAGCGTTCGGAACGCTCGCTTTAGTGACTGCCTCTAAGGCCGGCACCGGGGAGACAACAATAATGCGTTTCCCCTGGGCAAGTGGCCTCTCCTTTATGACGGCCATCTGAACTGCCGTCAGAATCTTTTCTGTAGGTGCAAAACGTTTTTCAGCATTCCAATATAAATGTGATTTGTATGCTATCGGCACCGTGTCATCCTCATTAAAGGTGACATAAATTAATCCAAGGGCACCAGCAATTATTCTGATGACCAAGTTTGTTTTATTGTTGCGCGTGTGTAAGTGTTTAGCTTCTAGCATGTCCTGTTGCATGTCCCTAAGGATGTGTGTGTGTTCAACCGTCCATCGTCTGCTTGAAAAATTGGGCTGAACTAAGTCATAAAGTGGCTTGATGCGTTCTGCATAATCTGGAATGTATGTTCTGCCAAAATTGAAGAAACCCAGTAATGACTGCAATTTCTTAAGTGTGTTTGGAGGCTGCAGTTGAGCACACTTCTCTAGAAAGTGCGGGGCCAGGCTCTTTCCCTCGTTCAACAGCTCATATCCCAGGAATAGTACACTAAGAAAGGCTATCTTACTTTTCTTAAAATAAAATTTATAATCGAGGTCCGCAAAACCCAAAATGATCCGATCGACCCTCGCAAGATGAATGTCGAGGGCATCGTCTGTGAGATATATGTCATCCACATAGGACAATGCCTCGGAATCAATCTCATGTAATATTGATGTTACATGGGCTGAAAACAGACCTGGGCTATTTTTATAACCTTGAGGTAAACGACAAAAACGTTCTGAGAGCCAAATTAAAATGCACTTAGGTCCCTACTTTCATGTGCTAAATTCTGGCAGAAAAATCCATTAGATATATCTAATGTAGTTTTATATTTCTTACGCACTATATTGTTTATCAGTGCTGTGCTGTGTGAATTTTGTATAGCATACGTACGTGTATGACTATTTAAGTGCCTATAATCAACTACTATTCTATATGAATGATCTGGCTTTGCAACGGGATATAATGGATTATTCATTGCAGACGTACAGGGCTCAATTACTCCCTGGTACTCAAGCTGTGAAAGGATCTCCTTCACAGGAGTTTTTGCTTCATGCTTAACAGGGTATTGTGGCTGCGGTTGGGGTGTAGACCTAACGGGAATAACATGACAAGGAGACTCCTTGTGCCAACCTACATGATTACGGTATAATGAAGGTGCCTGCGCTAAAGCCCATTCAGCAGCATAGGCTTCTTTCGCTGATCGGAGAAAGAAGGCAAAATTACATTTTCCCCATGCGGAAGCTTGCGGACATGTTCAGGTGGCCAGTCTCTCTCGGCCAATAGGATATCACTAGTAAGTTCATCCCAAAATATTACACTAATAGTGCGTCTCACGTCTCCCTCTATCTGAATTGTTAAATCATAAACCCTATCGGGAGGAAGAACGCGGCCATACGCTGTTTCAACTGTGATGTAATCGCTAGTTGCTGTCGCATCCAGATGATCTTTCGGACTCCGGCGACATATCGTGACCTCTGCCGCGCTGTCCAACAGAGTCACTGCCCACCTCTTGTTCCTCAACAGTGTTCTCAATACTATTGGCATTTTTAACTGTCAGTGCTGCCACCTTCTTCTTTTTAAACTGTGGCTTTTGCTGAGTAGTCTTATCTTCTTTTTTAACGGTAGACTGTGGTGAGTCTTTCTTTTCTTTCACGTATTCCGGACGCCGATCTTGACGGCCCCCTCTCTCGCTACGTTTATCCGGTGCGTCCTGAAAGGAACGAGAGGGACGTGAATCAGTATATCTGTCTGGAGTTCTAATGTGCTCCCTATTTCTGAGATTATACCTCCTTTCGGAGTACTCTGGGTGTGGAGAATCAGCTCTCTTATTTCTTCTTTCTTTGAAATCTTTTTGTTTGTCCCAGCGCTTCTTAGAGCCCTCTTGTGCCTGCTTCGTACCCTCCTTATGGGCGGTACCTTGTAACTCCAATTTTTTAGGTTTGGCTCCCAAACTATCCCGTCCTATACTAGTATAGGTATCGGAAATTATTTTCGTAGCTGTCTCTCCTGTTCCTGATTTGGAGTTTCCCGGAGACGCTGGCGAATTGCCAGTGCTACCGCTTCCCCTTTAATATTACTCAGTATTATTGAGGAGACGGCGTCAAAATTACGCATTGATTTCATCCCCAGATCCAGGGCTGGTGCAGCCCCATGCTCATTTTGTATGTGTTTCAACACTTCTGGTAAATTAGCAAGTGTCGGGGTACCATGTGTGGTAGTATATATGGCAGCGAAGACCGTGCCCCATTTGGCACAGTCATCCACTGAGGGAACCATCCCAAACGGCAAGCACATAGTGAGCAATCTATGTTTTTCCTGTGGTCCCATATGGGGAAACACAGCTTCCAGCTGATTTGTTTTCTAGGCTATCCAGAACAGTATTTTTTCCCGTTCCGAGGGCACTTTGCCCATAATAGTATGCACTGTTTGTGGATTAATCCCAGTAGCCAATTGATAACCACCAGCTACTGGCGGTGCTGGACGCGCTGGTGTTGTGTTCAATGTTCGCATTACGAACTGAACCAATCGTCTATATAATGCCACTAATTCATTATACAAAACTATCTTGTATATTCTGTATGCCTGGATGAGGTGTATATGTGGCAACATAGGCCAGGTAGGTCCCTCATTACTTAAGGGACCTAACCTCACTCTTCGTAGTACATGTGGTACATGTGGTAGGGTGCCTTCAAACCAGTTCTGATGCTCCTGATATGTGAGCGATATTTCATGATACTGGTATGCTTCGTACCGTACAGGTACGTTCGCAACTTCATATGTGTGAAATGTGTGCGTTCTTTGGTCAATCTCAGGAAAGGTGACCCAACAGTAAAAAAATTCTGTTTGGTATGCTTCAGTTGCTTCTATTATCAGAGTAACAACCCCGCCCTCGTCTGTAAGGCCATGCGCTAATAAATGTTGTGTTAGTGCATGTCTAGCATTTGCAGGAATGTCTATGGTATTAGCCATATCTGTTTAGGGAAACGGAACACCAAATAGGGGAAGTATTTTCCTTTTTATGAGTTCGAGCTCGAAAAACCTACAGCTTAATTAGGTGGTACCTGTTCAGCTGAGGAGGATTCTCCCAAAGACCACGGACGTCTCTGTATAATGGTACTTAGGGTACCTGTTGTCTGTGAGACAGTGATAGTCAGAGTATCCGTATATTAGTGCCTAAACACCATCGTTGGTGGTGCCATGTCGTAGTTTGGACTCTTGCTCTGAGCAAGACTGCTGGTTTAAGGATGACAGTACTTTTGTTTGTAGGCGACTGCGTCTTTCCTACAACAAGTCGCAACTGTTGTCCCAACCCTTGTTACTTTGGAATGAGGTCTCTATCTCAGACTCCGCAGGGACATGAAGACTGGGTCAGCGTCAAGACGACTGTAGCATCGGTATCAGCGATGGTGGTGATGCCCTCTGGTCGGAATCCCTCTGATTATCTGTCTAAAGTGTGATGTATTTATACAGATCTACAAAGTCCCCTGACGTAGGTGTATTCCTAAACAATAGATAACAGGCATGCTTGGGACGGCAATTAATATCAACAATCCCTCGAAAGTATAGAGAGGGAAAATCCCTAAGTGTGAACACCTACTGTTTGTTTGTCTTTGGTGCTTGATCTTGACGCCTTGGCGCGGTGACACTAATAATGTAACTCATAACAAGTGGCCTAACTATAAACAAGGCAGCCATCTTAGAAGAAATAAATAATTAAATAGGCTAAGACAGAGCAAGCTAAATAGGTTAAAAGGCACTAGGTGACGGGGGCACGAGTCTACAAGCCAGAGGCTAAGCTAACTCCTGTTATCCCATTAAAACGAACTAGGATTCACTACACTGGTCAAGTAAGCACCGAAAGCCCCGAAAGGCCGTCAAAACTCTGCCAGAACTACCCTCAGCTACCACTGACATGGATGATAATGAAGATGCTGAACAATCCCTACACTCAGAATTCACCATAGACACCGCCGTCAAGGCCCACAATCAACTGTCACAGATCACCATCGTCCACACCATCAGAATGTCGACCAACACCGAAGACACCCTCAGCACCGCCAAACACCTGCACTTTGATCCCAAGACCACCTTCAGAGGAACCCTCGTCTACAGCCTCCCCCAGACCCCAACTGCAGTTCAGTGATTCCTTCGCCGATGTCGTCAGCACGCATGCCCTTGCTTCTACAGACTACATCCTCCTCGGAGACCTGAACTTCCACCTCGAAAACACCAATGACAGGAACTCCACCACCCTGCTCAACAACCTCGCCAACCTCGAACTCAAACAGTTCCTCACGACACCCACCCACTCTGCCGGACAACCGATCAACCCCATCTTCTCCACCAGCAGCCACGTCACCTTCAGCCACACCACTGAACTCCATTGGACTGACCACTGCTGCATCCACTTCACCTTCGAGAAACCCACCACGCACCATTACCCGCAACGGATCCCCGGCCGCAGCTGGAACAAGGTCACGAAGACCAGCTGATCTCCGCCCTCGCCGGAGCCCAACCAGCCGACACCACAGACACAGCCGCTCGCAACCTCAGGCAATGGATTGACAACTGCGCCAACGTTCTCCCCCCAATCATGAAACCCTCCAACAACCGCACCGACAGAAAGGCCATCTGATTCACCGCCAACCTCCAGGCTTCCAAACAGACGTGCTGAAAACTCGAGAAGAAGTGGTGCCACGAACAGACACCGGTCACCCACCCGGCCCTCAAGAACGCCATCCTCAGGCACCATCAGCTCATCTGGACCGCCAAGAGATCCTCCTTCAAGGAACACATCGACAACAAAGCACACACCAGCAAAGAGCTCTTCGTGAATGAACTTTCCAACCCCACCTCCAGCTCTGCGACTCCCTAGCCACTTTCTTTCACTGCAAGATCGCAGACATCCATGACAGCTTCAACACCAAGACCTCCCGACAGTCGGCAACACCTCAGACTCACCTCCACCCAGCCACACGAACCTCCTGCTGTCCTGGACCCACATCAACTACATAAACACCATTCATTCCGGCTCACCTTCCAACCCCTGCCCTCATCACGTCTTCAACAAAGCAAGCTCCATCATCACCCCCCAACTCCGGATGATCGTCAACAGCTCCTTCGAGACCGCCACCTTACTGGGAAAGCTGGAAGTATGCCGAGATCAACGCCTTACTCAAGAAACCCCAGGCGGACCCAAAGGACCTCAAAAACTACCAGCCCATCTCCCTGCTCCCGTTTGCGGCAAAGGTCATTGAGAAGATCGTCAACAGGCAACTGACCTGCTTCCTTGAGGAAAACAACACTCTGGATCCATCCCAATACGGTTTCCGCAGCAGCCACAGCATTGAGACCGCCCTCATCGCCGCCACCAATGACATCAGGACCCTGCTGGACAAAGGCGAAAGTGCGGCACTCATTCTCCTGGACCTCTCGGCCGCCTTTGACACCGTCTGCCACCGGAACCTACGCACATGCCTCTACGACGCAGGGGTCCGCGACAAAGCCCTTGACTGGATCACCTCCTTCCTCACTGGCAGAACCCAGAGAGTCCCCCCTCCCTCCTTTCCGATCTGAAGCCACAAAGACCATCTACCATGTACCCCAAGGATCTTCCCTCAGCCCGACCCTCTCCAACGTTTACATGGCACCGCTCGCCAACATCGTCCGATCTCATAACCTCAACATTGTCTCATACGCCGACGACACCCAGCTGATCCTCTCCCTCACCGAGGACCCCGCCACCGCCAAAACCAACCTCCACGAAGGAATGAAGGCCGTCGCCGACTGGATGGAGAACAGTCGCTTGAAACTGAACTCGGACAAGACGGAGGTCCTCATCCTCGGCTCCACCCCTCCACCTGGAACGACTCCTGGTGGCCGGCCACACTGGGAGCCACACCGACGCCTACTGACCACACACGCAACCTGGGGTTCATCCTGGACTCATCGCTCTCCATGACCCAGCAAGTCAACGCCGTCTCTTCCTCCTGCTTCAGCACCCTCCGCATGCTCTGCAAGATCTACAGGTGGATCCCCACCGAAACTAGAAGGACAGTCACCCAGGCCCTCACCAGCAGCAGACTGGACTACGGCAAGGTTCTCTATGCAGGAACCACAGCCAATCTCCAGAAAAGACTGCAGTGCATACAGAACGCCTCCGCACGCCTCATCCTCGACATCCCCCATCGCAGCCACATCACAGCCCACCTGAGAGACCTGCACTGGCTCCCCGTCAACAAGAGGATCACCTTCAAGCTCCTCACCCACGGTCACAAAGCACTCCATAACGCCGGACCAGCATACCTCACTGAACGATTCACCTTCTATACCCCGATATGACAGCTCCGCTCCGCCAACATCGCCCTCGCCACCGTTCCACACATCCACAGGACAACAGCCAGCAGCGGATCAATTTCCCACCTCGCCGCCAAGACCTGGAGCATCCTCCCCATCCACCTGTGGCAGACCCAGGACCTGCTGACCTTCAGGAGACACCTCAAGACCTGTCTCTTCGAGCAGTAGCAGCTCGGCTCCCCTAGCACCCTTCCCCCTCAGCGCCTTGAGACCCTCACGGGTGAGTAGCGTGCTTTGCAAATGTATTGGTTGATTGATAGATTGCCAGATCCAAGTGGGAGAAAACAAGGTCTCTGCCATCATGGACAAGGGTGCCTCCATCAACATCATGTCTGCAAAGATGTTTGCCACTCTTGTTCCTACACCACCCCTGAAGGCAGCAGTAGTAGAATCTTCGCATATGGCAAAGACACCCCACTCCCCATCCGGGGTTGATTTCAAATGGCGATCACTCATGGATCACAGACAGTAAATGCCTACATCTACATGGCGGAAGGAGGCCATGGCATGCTATTGGGCCATCCCACAGCTGAAGCACAGGTGGTTGTCACCTTCACCTTTGGGGTCCACATAGAAATCATGTCCCAAATTCTTGCAGAATTCTTGGCCATATTCGAAGGAATCAGGTGCCTTAGAGGAAAATCGGTGAAGCTCCACATCGAACCTTCAATCCACCCTGTAGTGCTTCTCCACTGGCTCATTGCCTTTTTAAGACATCAAGTCGAAAAAGAACTAGACAAACTAGAATCAGCAGGGATAATCGAAAAGGTATCTGGCCCCACCCCCTGGGTATCACCTATTGTCATCAACCGAAAACCAAACAACCAGGTTAAGTTTGCATCTGTGTTGATATGCGACTCCCTAATGTTGTGATTAAGAGAGAGCGCCATCTGACACCCACCATCGACCTCACTGGTGAGCTGTGGGGCCAGCTGGTTTTCGAAAATGGATTTAAAGTCGGGTTATTACCAACTGCCCCTTGACCATGAACCGAGATACATTACCACCTTCTCCACACACGTCGGCTTGCGGAGATACAAAACACTTATCTTCGGAATCTCAAGTGTGGCGGAAGTCTTCTAGAACACCATTCAAGAACACCTACCCGGCCTACCAGTAGTAATTAATGTCAGGGTTGACATCCTAATACATGCCAAGACAGTGCCTGAGTATAACGCTCAGAGGGGTCCTCCAAAAATTGCAAAACTTGAGACTCACAATGCACAAAAACAAGTGTGATACAATTCTTTGGATACACTTTTTCACCGAATGAGTAATGACAGGCCCTGAGAAGGTAAAAGACATCAAAGACGCCCTGCTGCCATCAACAATATCAGAGGTGCACAGCTTCTTGGGAATGGTGAATTACAGAGGGCCCTTTATTAAAGGTCTGACATCCCTCACTCAACACCTTCGAGACCTAACAATGGCCGCCTCCCAGTGGACATGGGGTGAAGAGAAAGAGTCTTCTTTTAACGCAGTAAAAGAGGCCCTACCATCAGACACAACCCTGGTTTATTATGACCCAAACAAAGTGTGGCATGGATGCCAGCCCAAAAGGACTGGGAGCAGTCCTGATGCGGAGGCCTGAAGGCGGAGAGTGGGCCCGGTAGCATTCACCAGTACATCATTGATTCAGACAGAGCAAAGTTACTCACAAATTGAAAAAGAAGTGATCGCAATCCACTGGGGCTGCTGCCATTTTCATCTATTCGTGTATGGGTGCCCTTTTGTGGTCACCACTGGCAACAAACCACTTATTCTCCTGTTTCAAGGGACAGCATCAAATCCACCGCCCTGCATAGAAAAATGGATGCTGCAGCTCCAAGAATAAGATTGTGAAGTACAATATAAACCCGGCTGACTATCTCTCAAGGCACCCGAGAGATGCAACGCGAGAAAAAGCAGAGGTGAGTGTCTCCAGAAAGCACTACAAGCCATACAAACAGGAAAGTGGAACACTCTCAAGACACACTGGGCGCAACGCACAGCCGAGGCAAAATGCATTTTAGATAGCCTGCACCACATTTGATGTGAGCTACCAACAGACTCCTGCAGCTGTCTCATGCAAAGACACCAGCTCATCATCCCAAACAGCCTCACAACCAGGCACTACGCCTGCCACACAATGGCCACCAAGGGATGGGCAAAACGAAGAGTTGTCTTTGTGCAAAAGTATGGAGACAATGGACCCCCCCCCCACCTCCTCCAGTCATCACTGAACCCAGACCTCAATGACCTTGGGTGAGAGAGAGTCTCAATTTTGGCAGCCTCCCTGACAGCAGGTGTCTACTTGGTCTCATCGATGATTATTCTAAATATACTGAAGTGGAAATAGTCGACTCTCTAAGCGCTCATGAGGTGCTGCCCAAACTAGAGAAAATAAGAGCCACCTATAGATAGATTCAAGAGCTAAGAATGGACAATGGCCCTCCATTCCAAAGCCAGGAATTCGCAGAGGAATTGAAATCCCTCAACATCACCCACCGGACAATCACACCAAGGTGACCCCAAGCCAATGGGGAAGCTGAAAGTTTCATGAGGACATTAAATAAAGGCATTCAAATTTCACAAGAAAACCAGCAACCCCTGGAGTGTTCCATATGTTAATTCCTGAGGCACTACCGTTAAACACCTCATAACATCACCAATCGAGCACCTAGTCACCTCCTCATGGAACGTGTTGCCACAGACTTCATACAGCACCACCCTGAGTGGCTCCCTGAGCCCTCTGACCACCACAACACTTGGAGAAGGCGTCAAGCCACTAACAGGGCCAGCAGATGGCGACATGCAAAGGAGCCCCCCCTGAAGGAAGGCGAAAGGGTGTTACTGAAAGATTAACACAACTGAGGAGAAAGAAGATTAGAAAACACCCCCAAGAGACTGGATTGTCCCCACAGAGGCCCCAGAAAACCTCACAGGGAAACCCAGTGACTCTAATGTGACAAACCAAACTCCTGATCGAAACAACCAAACCAAGTATTTACTGAGAAGAAGGAAACCCTGTTCCGTCATCCTGACTGAAAAACCATATGCTGTAAGGTAATGTAGGAGATGACGACCTCTCAGAACAGGTAACTTCAGTCTTCTCTCCAGCCATTGTCTACGGGTCTGCAGCTTTTTAGTAGTACCCCTTCAAATCATACCTACTTGTATTCACATCTTTCGGCGACTCCCAATTTGGGCATAAATGATAATCTCCCAAGTAATCCCCCGGATCAAACTATACAGGTCTCTACCTCTCTCCTTAGTTTAGAGTGACTTCTCTCTTCTATTCTAAATTTATTGGAAATATTTGTTGGTGAGTCTGATTGTATTTTTGATACAGTAACAGCTATTTTAAAAGAAATGATCACCAGTAAAGGAGGTAACTGCAATCTGATCCCACTATCAGAACGAGCTTTCCCATAGTCTTCTATGGTAGGGAATAAGGTTGTCCAGTCTGGGATTGACTTTTGCTGTCAGGCCGAGAAGCCACAGGTTAAGGAGCCACTTATGAACTTAGTCCTGATTAAGAGCCTGGTAGATTCTGTTAGATTTGTATTGAATTACTTTTCACCAGAGAGGAGACTCAGTTGTGAGCCCCGAAGTGTGGAACAGGAAGTATTTCCAATCTTTGAGGCCCTAGGGTGGATACGGTGATCAGAGAGTCTAGTTCGCTAGTGCAAGAGCCTATGAATAAAAAGAAAAATCGAAGGGGGGTGAAAAAACATCAAATCATCAAAAAAGGTTGGAAAAAAGTGCGATTTACAGAGGATTCCCTCTTCCTTTAAGAATTTCAAACATTGGACGAACCCCCTTGAAACCACCATCTTGCCAACCTAGAAACTGGAGCATTAGGTGTCCCTTTTAAGTCCCTCATTTAGGATAGGAGAAGATGGGTCAACCATGGATCACAATATGTTATCATTACATACGAGCACGTTGCCCTTGAACCCCCTGGTTCAATCGTTTGTGGATCCAACATGGGCTGGAAATGTGTTTGAGAAGTTTTCTAAGTTCATGCAGCAGCTGTTTGAGGGCCCACTCCAGATGACCAATGGTAAGATTACGGCAAAACCTCACCCTCTAGTTTTATTAAATAGAGAGATTAATGCCCTCATTCGTAAACAATATAGGGAATATTCTTCGGAAAGAAACATTCATCTGTCGCTACTAAAAAGGAGGAGGAGGCGTCTGACGGCTAGTCTAAAAAGAGATGCGACTGACAGATTTTGGGTCAACATAAGGGAAGCAGCAGTAAAAGGCCAGCCTGGGTGTTTTTGGTTGTTAGTGGCTGAAGGCTGCGGCTTGAGAACCAGATTCTGTGGTCAAGAATGAAGCAAGTTGGTCCACCTTTATTTCAGGACTTTACGCTATGAATGGGATACTTGAAGAGTGATCTTTATTTGGTGGTGATTCTTCTTTATATAGATATAGTTCCCCCTCTGCTAAAGAGATTGAGGTGGTTATTAGAGGCATGTGTACTTCAGCAGCAATGGGGCCAGATGAAATCCCTATTTTAGCTCTAAAACGTGACGCCCTTAATTGGAGTACAATTTTGTTTCGGGTCTTTCAGTGTTGTTATGAAATTAAGAAAATTCCTCTAACTTGGAAGGTCAGTATTATTGTTCCATTATTTGAGAAGGGAGATCGCAGTTGTCCTGGGAACTATACGCAGATCGCCGTATTTGCTAAATAATTGCTGTCTTAGATTAGTGAATGGGCAGAAGGAAACAAAATTATCCCTCTGGAGCAATCTGGGTTCAGGAAGAAGCACAGAACAATTGATAATATCTCGGCCCTTCAGGTAATTAATGAAAAATATGTCTCTTTGAGGGAGGGGGTGACATATGCATTCTTTATAGATTTCTCCATGGCATTTGATAAAGTAGATCGGGCTACGCTATGGAGAAAGCTTGCAAGATTGGGTATGCCAAGTATCCTGCTAGATCTGGTCATCTCCCTTCGCTCCTCCACTTGGTGTAAGCTACTGTTATGTGGTGATGGAGGTTTGTCTCATGAAATCCCAACCTGGACTGAAACAAGGGTGTATGTTAGCTTCGTTCCTGTTTTCCTTGTATATCTCAGATTTGCCCAGCTATTTGGCCCAGAGTGAGAGTTTTTCCCCTATGTTGGAGGGGAGACCGATAGTCTGTTTAATTTACCCAGATATAATCATTTTGGACCTCAACCCAAAAAGGACTAAGTAATCACCTGCGGGCTTTATAGTAGTTTACACAGGCCCACTTTTTAAAGATAAACTGCTCCAAAAGTAAGATTTTGTGTTTCCACGGTAAGAAGAAACTTAAATATGATACGTTCTCCTGTTCTTTGGGAACACAGAAGTTAGAAATGATACAATCATACCCTTTTTTAGGAAAAATAGTCTGTGGGAACCTCAGTGATAGGGCGCACATTGAACATAATGCAAGCAAGGCGCAATCTGAAGCTAATGGCTTGGATGCCCTTCACTGGCAGGAGAAACTTTAAATACCTTTTAGAGGTATACCGGTCAGAGATTCCAACTTCTTTGCTCTATTGTTTGGAGAAATTTGGAGTCTCTAAATGTTTTTTTTAGACAAGATAGAGGGTCAGGTCCTTAGAAAAGTATCTTCTGTCAGTTCAGCTTCCTCAGCAGCAATTTTAAGGCTGGAAATGGGTCTAAGAAGCACATTTGTGCAAAGTCTGGCTGTGGTGGTACGTTGGGTGGTCAGTTTGGAGAAGAGTGACAGCGATTCTTTAAGGTCCCTGCTAAAGAAAGAAATTGTGGCTGGCGGTAGGGCAAAGTATACTATTGGTAGGAATTTTATTTATGCCCTAGATTTGTTACATTTAGACCCATCTTGTTTTTACATTTTCTCTGTCACAGTTAAAAAACAGTCTTATACAAGCAACTTGGGTGCATATTTATACTCTGCTTACGCCGTTTTAGCATCAAATATTTTGATGCTAAAATGGCACTGTGCTAACTCCAGATTTATATTTTGACCCCAGCCCGTCTAACGTTACAATATTGGAGTTAGTGCCATGTTTTGGATGCAGCACACTAACTTGCGCTCATTAGATGCAAGGTAGGCCTTCCCGTCCACACCATTACGCTAACCCCCTACCGCCTTATTTATGCTCTGGCGCAGAAACAACGTACACGAAGTAGGCAGACCCAAATATTTGCGCAAAGCCTGCTTAGCTCCATGGTTTAACGCTTGGGTCACACCAGGCGTTAGGGTACCTGTGGACCCATTTCCATGGCCAAACACCATGGAATGGACCCACAGATGCCCACCCCAAGCCCAAGCAACACCCCCACCCACACCAGAGGAAAACCACAGGATGGGGGACCCCATCCTGGGTAAGTATTTTATTATTTTAGTTTTATTTTTTTATTTTTTATGTGCCATTGGTGGCCCCTTACATGGGGCCCCCTGTCTAGCACTGGGTCTTCTGACCTTGCCCATGGGACACTGGTCCCCTGTGCTGGCCACTTGGGTGGTGGGCATGACTCCTGTCTTTAATAAGACAGGAGTAATTTTTGGGTGGTAGTGCGCCTTTTACCCTACCTCCATACTCCCCCACCTCCCCCGGCTAGCATCCTTTTCTTAGACGCTAGCCTTTCCTTAGCGCCAGCATGCACCATTCCATAGAAAGCGTTAGCACAGTTTTGCGTCAAAATCCATAAATAGGACCCTTGGTCCATAAGCTTTGGCTTGGATAGAAAGGCTTGTTCACACTGGCAGGATTTTGACTCTGCATTAGATTTGGTGTTACTGAAGAAAATGCAACCTAATCTCATTAGGAACCAGCCGCAGAGGATTAGATGATTTTGGCTCCTTTTACGGCAGAGGCTGCTACTGCTCAATGTATTATGGGCAAGGTGGTATGAGTCCTCAGCGATCTGTAATTTTTGGCGTAATAGTATCCAAGATCTGAACCATTTTATTTTTATTTGCCTGGCTTTGTTGTTACAACGTCGAAGATGGTTATGCCCAATCTACCGTCAACTTTCCCTACTCTCTGTATCAGAAGTATTGCAGGCCCTCTATGTCTCACCAAATGAATTGTTCTTCTATAGAATGTTTAGTTATTTAAGTGTTTTTTTAATTGTATTAATTATATTATCTAAATTAACGTATTAGAAATGGGGCCAGTATACTGTTTGGTTGGACTTGTAGGTCATATATTTTATGGTTCTTTTTTTCCTGTCATTTATTTTGGTTTTTCTCCATGTGAGTTCCATACCATGAATAAATAAATTGATTGATTGAACCAAATTTGATTCGTTTTACATTACAGGGCATAATCCACCAATCATCAAATATCATCATCACTGTGTGTGTCAGTACTGAAGAGTTACAATCATGTTAACAATATCCCTACCCTAACGGTAGCCCTTGATATGCCCATGAATCAGGGCTGCACCACAAAGTGACGCAACCCCATCATACTAAAGCTACCCTTCCATTCGGTCCTCTAAAAAAAAAAACAGAGGCCGACAAATATGGCATCTGGCTCAGCAGTGATCACTGTGTATTCACAGGAACTGCTGCCATGGAGGCTCCTGTAACCTCCTGCATTGAAAGTTTGGTGCATGGCTGTTGTGTTTTAGGCAGTCACACCAAAATTATTTTTATTTTAAACAAACTCCCAAAACAGGAGTTTGTTTGTGAAAAACAAAAAGCTGGACCTAGAGCATAGACAAGGGTAGTAAGGGTGAAGAGATGCCGCACATCTAGGGAGTAAAACAGTAATGGTTAACAGAAGTAAATGCAAACGGAATATGGTGCCAAGTGGTCAAGTGCCTTACTACCCAGTAGGCACTGTAATTGGGTACCGAAGTACACAGAAATATTGCAGACAATATGACCACAGCACACAAAGATCAATAGTCCAATAGTGTAGCAAGGATAAATATCCCTCGAGGTGTGGTTGTAGTTGAAGATGCAAACGTGATGATCCAGAAACTTGTTTGCGGAAAGTGTCTTTATTGGTAGGCACAGTTGGCCCCAAGGTTGATCATTCATCGAAATACAGCCAACACGTGTTTCGTCACTCAGGTGACTTCATCAAGGCTGGGCCGTCCTGCCAATGGAGCAGAGCACGAAAGATCCCTACGATAAGGCAGGTAGGCCCTAGGCGGTGGGTAGAGATCTTGTAATGTAGAGCAAAGATGTGTGGTAGTATCAGCGTATCGTCAGGTATGGTGGATCCAAGTAGCAAACATGTAAAAAGGTAGGGTGGCGGAGGCCTTGATAAGCCTAAGGTTAAGGCCCTGAAGGGTCCGGGCCGGAGCAGAGAAGCAGTAAGTATGCATTAACTGCTATCCCGTTCCTTTCTAAGTTATGTGTGGGACTGCTCTCTACTGGTACCTTTCAGAGCCTGCACACAAGGCTCACCCATCTACCTAAGAATGAACATACTTTTGGGTCTGTCACAACATGTAATCAGCTGTTCACTCAGTTGAAGCATAAACCTTTTTTATCTTTACTTTTTCCTGTTGTAAGCAATACATAATGCAGCACCCTTCCTAACAGTGCAGTACGCAAAAAACATGTTTTGGGAAGTTATAGGAAGGAAGACAGAAACTGTAGTGTCTGGCAACTGGCTGGATGAACCAATTGATCCGAGGGAAACCAAAGCATGCTGTTCCCCCCTCCCCCACTGGAGGTCACTAATTTAGTGGTGCAATCCCGTACCATGTGATAGCCCGAGGCAGCTGAGTGGGGCAGTACCTGTGTGAAGCCCAGGACGCCTGGACCAGAGCACAAAATTCAGACCGCGCCCATCTCATTTTTTCACGAGACCTGCACTTCATGTGTTGGAGCGCTGAGCATCCTGAGAGTGTGACGGACATCACACTGGCAACAAGCACGGGCCACTCCCCTCGGGTCTGTAACACCGCTGAGGAGAAAGGCGTGGTCAGCAGCCGCACTGTGTAATCCAATGTATGGTGTTCGTGCCTCACACTCCCCTACCCCCCACTCCCGAGTTGAGGTGATCACTGCTGACTCACCTCCTTGACGTACTCAAGGCATGTTCCCTGCCTAGTCTTCACATGTCGCAAATGGTCGCTCCGACTGCCTGATGCCACATGGTGCTGCATGCTGCCACCTCACATTTTACCTTCCTTCCCACGTGGTGAGCCTGGATAGCACCTCCTCCACAAAGGCCCTAGGAAGCACTGTGGGCACTGTAAGTACTGAGCCACTGGCTCCATAGTCTTAAGGGGAAGACCGGAATACAAGCCACCCCAGATGAACTTTGCTCACCAAGCCACTGTGACCATTTTAGAAGCATCAGAAAATATAGAGTTAAAACAAGGAAGGAAAGGAGGGGTGTAGAAAAAAAAGACAAAAAAACACAGAAGAGAAGCATTAAGCAAACCTTCAGCAGCAATCAGAGAATACTCCCACCCTCAATATAGGACAACAACCTGAGACACTCAATACAAACAACAAGAGACCTACCTGCATACTTACCTGATAACTGGTAATGCTACCCACCGCTATCGCCATGGCCCAGATTCCAGAAATAGAACCATTCCTGATTGAAGGAGCCCTCTCAGCCCAGGCATCCCACAGGAGTGTAGAGAGGGTAGAACTCTTCTTTGAAGCATCCGCTGTAGCTGATGAAAGAAAGCACACTATGGTCATCCACCTAGGGGGCAAAGCAATCCACAAAATAGTCAAAACCCTCAATGAAAACACCTCTAAAACACACAGAACACTCATAGCTCAATGCAAATTTCGAGCCCATGGCCAACAGAGAATACAGCACATATTTCACCAGGCCCAGCAGCTACTAGAGGAGTCTAGCAACACCGTCTACACCAGATTAAAAGAACTCACCAGCACCTGTGGGTTTCAAGATGAAAACAAAGAAATCCGAGGGCAAGTCATTCAAGGATACGCCTCGACAAAACTGAGGAAACACACACACAAGATTCGGGTAAATCATTTGCAGACATCCTCACCATGGGGCTGTCAAAAGAGCTTTTTAAATCCTGCGCCTCTCATATGGAAGTGGCATTGCAAGGCACAGTAAAAACAGAACTGGTGAACACAATCACACTCAGGAAGGGGGTCGACAAACCAAAGAATACAATAGCACAAACCCAAACATGTGGCTCCTGCCATACCGGCCAACAGACTGCCTGACAAAGGGCAAGCGATGCGCGGCATGTGGAAAGTTTTATCACTTTGTGAAAGTCTTCTGGTCAAGTAAGCACCGAAAACCCCGAAAGGCCGTCAAAACTCTGCCAGAACGGCCCTCAGCTACCAGTGACATGGACGATAATGAAGAGGCTGAACAATCCCTACACTCAGAATTCACCATAGACACCGCCGTCAAGGCCCACAATCAACTGTCACAGATCACCACCATCCACAGGAACACCATCAGAATCTTGACCAACACCGAAGACACCCACATCACCGCCAAACACCTGCACTTCCAGATCCACATCGATCCCAAGACCACCCTCAGAGGAACCCTCATCTGCAGACCCCCCAGACGCCAGCTGCAGTTCAGTGACTCCTTTGCCTACGTCGTCAGCACGCACGCCCTTGCGTCTACAGACTACATCCTCCTCGGAGATCTGAACTTCCACCTCAAAAACACCAATGACAGGAACTCTACCGCCCTGCTCGACAACCTCGACAACCTCAGACTCAAACAGCTCCTCACGACACCCACCCACTCCGCCAGACAACCACTCGACCCCATCTTCTCCACCAGCAGCCACGTCACCTTCAACCACACCACCGAACTCCGCTGGACTGACCACCGCTGCATCCACTTCACCTTCAAGAAACCCACCACGCACCATTACCCGCAACGGATCTCCCGCCGCAGCTGGAACAAGGTCACGAATACCAGCTGATATCCGCCCTTGCCCGAGCCCCACCAGCCGACACTGCCGCCCGCAACCTCAGGCAATGGATTGACGACTGCCCAAACGTTCTCGCCCCGATCATGAAACCCTTCAACAACCGCACCGACAGAAAGGCCATCTGGTTCACCGCCGACCTCCAGGCTTCCAAACAGACGTGCCGAAAACTCGAGAAGTGGCGCCACAAACACACACCAGTCACCCACACGGCCCTCAAGAACACCATCCGCAGGTACCATCAGCTCATCCGGACCGCCAAGAGATCCTCTTTCAAGGAACGCATCGACAACAACGCACACACCAGCAAAGAGCTCTTCAACATAGTGAAGGAAATTTCCAACCCAAGCTGCAGCTCCAACGACATCGCACCTTCACAAGACCTCTGCGACTCCCTAGCCACCTTCTTTCACCGCAAGATCGCAGACATCCACGACAGCTTCAACACCAAAACCCCCCGACAGTCGCCAACACCTCAGACTCACTACCCCCCCAGCCACACCAACCACCTGCTGTCCTGGACCCACGTCAACAACGATGATACCATCAAAGTCATGAACACCATTCATTCCGGCTCACCATCCGACCCCTGCCCTCATCACATCTTCAACAAAGCGAGCTCCATCATCACCCCCCAAATCCGGATGATCATCAACAGCTCCTTCGAGACCGCCAAATTCCCGGGAAAGCTGGAAGAACGCCAAGATCAACGCCTTATTAAAGAAACTCAAGGCGGACCCAAAGGACCTAAAAAACTACCAGCCCATCTCCCTGCTCCCGTTCCCAGCAAAGGTAATCGGGAAGATCGTCAACAGGCAACTGACCCCGTCCTTGAGGAAAACAACACTCTGGACCTGTCCCAATCCGGTTTCCGCAGCAACAACAGCACCGAGACCGCCTTCATCGCTGCCAACAATGACATCAGGACCCTGCTGGACAAAGGCAAAACTGCGGCCCTCATCCTCCTGGACCTCTCGGCCGCCTTCGACACCGTCTGCCACCGCACCCTACGCACACGCCTCTTCAACGCAGGGATCCGCAACAAAGCCCTCGACTGGATCACCTCCTTCCTCACTGGCAGAATCCAAAGAGTCCCCCTCCCTCCTTTCCAATCTGAAGCCACCAAGACCATCTGTCACGTACCCCAAGGATCTTCCCTCAGCCCGACCCTCTCCAACATCTACATGGCACCGCTTGCCAACATCGTCTCATACGCTGACGACACCCAGCGGATCCTCTCCCTCACCAAGGACCCTGCCACCGCCAAAACCAACCTCCACGAGGGAATGAAGGCCGTCGCCGACTGGATGGAGAACAGTCGCCTGAAACTGAACTCGTACAAGATGGAGGTCCTCCTCCTCGGCTCCACCCCCTCCGCCTGGAACGACTCCTGGTGCCCGGCCAACTGGGAGCCGCACTGACGCCTACCGACCATGCACGCAACCGGGGGTTCATCCTGGACTCAACGCTCTCCATGACCCAGCAAGTCAACGCCATCTCATCCTCCTGCTTCAACACCATCCGCATGCTCTGCAAGATCTACAGGTGGATCCCCACCGAAACCAGAAGGACGGTCACCCAGACCCTCGTCAGCAGCAGACTGGACTACGGCAACGTTCTCTATGCAGAAACCACGGCCAATCTCCTCGACATCCCCCGCCGCAGCCACATAACAGCCCGCCTGAGAGACCTTCACTGGCTCCCTGTCAACAAGAGGATCACCTTCAAGCTCCTCACCCACACTCACAAAGCGCTCCACAACACCGGACCTGCATACCTCAATGAATGACTCACCTTCTACACCCCGAACCGACAGCTCCGCTCCGCCAACATCGCCCTCGCCACCGTTCTACGCATCCACAGGACAACAGCCGGCTGCGAATCATTCTCCCACCTCGACCTGGAACACCCTCCCCATCCACCTGTGGCAGACCCAGGACCTGCTGACCTTCAGGAGAGACCTCAAGACCAGGCTGTTCGAGCAGTAGCAGCTCCTCTAGCCCCCTTCCCCCTCAGTGCTTTGAGAACCTCGCGGGTGAGTAGCGTGCTGTGCAAATGTATTGATTGATTGATTGATTGCCAGATCCAAGTGGGAGAAAACAAGGTCTCTACCATTGTGGACAAGGTGCCTCCATCAACATCATGTCTGCAAAGATGTTTGCCACTCTTGTTCCTACACCAACCCTGAAGGCAGCAGTAGTAGAATCTTCGCATACGGCCAAGACACCCCACTCCCTATCTGGGGTCGATTTCAAATGGCGGTCACTCATGGCTCACAGACAGTAAGGGCCATATTTATACTTTTTGACGCAAAACTGCGCCGATGCAGTTTTGCGTCAAAAAAGTTACCGCCGGCTAATGCCATTCATTTGTGCCGCTCGGTGTCAAATTTATACTTTGACACACAGTGGCGCAAACCACAGGTGTGAGTCATTTTTTTTTACTCAAACCAATGCGTCACGTCATAAAGAACAACGACGTTAACACAGTGAAAATGGCTGTGAGCCGGTTTACGACGCCGCAAACCGGATACGCACCTTTTTTTGACACAATAACGTCAAAATGCGGCACAAACACTGCAAAATGTGCTAAGGAGAGCCAAAATGGTTCCCAGATGCTTGGACAGACCAGGAACCAGACAGGAGGACCCACACAAGACCCAGGAGATGGAGAAGAAGAAAAGAAAGTGTCGCTTCAGTGCAGAGGAGCAGGAAATTCTGGTGAAAGAGGTGACGGAACACCAGCACCAACTTTTTGTTACCTCAAAATTGCCAATTAGTAGGAGAGGGGCAATATGGCAACAAATTGTTGACAAGATAAACAGTGTGGCAGAAGTACGGAGAACAGTCATCGAGTGCAAGAAACGCTGGCATGACTGCAAGCGCAGCACCAAGGAGAAGATGGCCAGGAACAGGAAGGCAGCACTGCAGACTGGAGGTGGGAGTCCAGCACCGCAGGAGGCCCTGGACCACATGGAGGAGATGATGGCAGCCGTCATCCCAGAGGAGATCGTCACAGGGATTCAAGGACAGGACAGCGCAGACTACCAGGAGACAACACAGATGCCGGGTAAGTCGCATGGAGAATTAAAATGCACAAATGTTAACTGTAAGCGGGGGTGGACATACCTACTACACAATGCTTGTAAGTCATGATATTCAGGGAGTGGCATGGGTAAAGGGGCACGGCACAGGGGCATGGGCTGTTCAGAGGAAACCTGGGGCACAGTACTACGCTACACCAACAACCTTTGCATGGGGGTATGCTGCCATGCCAAGGATGTTGGAAAGGTAAAGCCAGTCCAGGAGGGTAGGGTACAACGTAAAACTGGCCTGCTGTCACACGACAGCTGGTATTCTCCCTACATGAACTAGGGCTCAATTAACAGTCTCAGGCCATATCCTCAAGTGGAATGTAATACTGACAACAGTTGCCACTACCACCTCTGCTGTGTTTGCAGGCCAACTAGCTAATGGCAGTAATGTCCCCATGGATCAAACACACCCAAATTAGAGGGTTCAGGATGATGTTATCAATCCCCTGAAATCAATACAAATGTGCTAATCCTGTCAAATGTGAATGTCCATAGTTGCTACAAACATCAGCCATTGTCATAAACATTATGAGGTACACAGCACTAATGTCATACCCATCCTGCATATGTCAGGGTCCACCGTGTGTCTGGGTCACAATAGCTCCAATGACACCATGCAACATCCCAAATGTCATACTGCTCAGACAACAGCATTGAGGGGGAGGACATATGTCACCGGCTAGTGAAATTCACCCTCACAGTCAGAAGAGGAAATGGAACACTGCTAGGACCATCAGTGCAATACAGTGCAGCAAACATTCCCCAACATAAACACTACACACTACCAATGCTGACATATGTAGTGTTGCATGCCAATGCTATACATAGTTATGCTAGGTCTCAGCAACATATAGCTGGATGTGAAATATCTGAGCCTGTCTCACTTCCAGATTGTTAAGTGTGGTGCAAGTGCCATCAGAACACCCACAGCCAGTGCAAGGCCTCACCATGAGAATGGAAGTAGATGGAGGGTTGAGCAGGACAAGAAGGTGGCAATATACAATTTGGCCAGAACCAACACCTAAAGGATGTGATGCAGACAAGACCCCAAACTGACCACACTACATGTGACATGCAGGTGGGGCATAGGCCTGGGAGAATGCTAATATTATAGACAGGAACAATGAACAGGAACCTATATCACAATGTGGAACAAATAGGAAGGCAGACACGTCACATTATAAATCCAACAACACAGACACACTAATTGTACAATATCTCATTGCAGAGGACGAAGGCTCTCCTGGGGATATGCCTGTCCTGGACTTCCCTGATGACATGGATGACGAGCTGACAAACATCAGCCAGCAGACCCTCCAAGATGTCCTTGGAACCCTCCAGACCCCACCTTCAGTTGCAAGGAGGAGCACTGATACAGCAGCCATTACAGAGGAACCACCCACCACCTGCCAGCTCCAACCCAGCTGAGGACTCTGACGACACTGGCACCAGCTTTGAGAGAACTGTAGTTGGAGTACAGTGGGAGCTGGCCAAGGAGGTGCGGTGGGGATGGAAAATATGGCAGCCAGCCTAGAGGGGGTATGTTTGTGCATAATGTCAACTTCAGAACAGGCAGCAGCCATGCAAGTGTGAACATCAATCTTGCAAGAACTTGAAAAAAGTGTGAAGGAAATCAGCACAGCTGTAAGAGAGTTGACACAACACCTCCAACAACAAACCTTTCAACACGTGCACAAATGCAATATTGACCCCCTCAGGGCCAACTTGGCTGCCTACCACAGTGATGTGGCTGCTATTCTTAAGAACCATTAGCTCCTCTTTGCTGCAGTAATGCCCTTAATATCCCCACAGTTGGCAGCTACCGGGATGTCTGACTCCACGTCTTCAAACACAGAGGTGTGTGTTGCCCTTTCACACCCACCACCACCAAGGGCAGAGGAGACTACACACACATCGGAAGATGAAGACGTGGAACAGATCACCTTCACCCGTAAGAGTACGCGGTAGCACTAGTCCCTGCCACCTGGCCACTTATAACCAAGGTCCTGTGCTTTGTGACATGCCAGTCTTGCAACAGCTGCTCTCAAGCATTGTTCTCCAGCCCAGTGTTTATCTTGTCACTCTGCCCTGTGACTGTCTCTCACTAACTGATTGGCAAATCATGTCCCTCTGCACTGTCTGACACTTCACCCCAGCATGTCCAATGACATGTCCTTTTGCACTTGCGAAGAATCACAATGGAAGGTGTCACACTAATGGACTCATAATCATGGACAATGTAAATATAGCACTACAGCACTTTATAATAAATAGCACTTACACAACCACTTTGTCTCTGTGTAATGTGACACATCAACCGTGAGGGAGATTAGGGATGTTTGTCTCATATCAATGATCATAGAATGTCAATACAACTGCCCTGAAAGAATGTGGGCTGATAACTATGCACGGAGGTCTGGATTGTACCATAATCTGCCCTTCCTGAGGGTTAATTCTGAGGTAAATAGAAACTATACAGTATAATGCTGTGTTGGACAGAATACGTCTTCTTCAAGGGATATCTAAGCCAAAAATGATTGTCTTCAAATTGTTCTTCCACACAATCTTTACGTATTTGACCCAAATCTTTCCTCACACACACCATACAGCAGGAATGGATGTGTATGAGTGTACGCACAAATAAGTAACCTGGCTGAACAATGTAACAAATGATAGGTGTGAGTTATGTATACTATGCTACATGAGATTATACCACTACTCCCCTTATAAGGCTTCACTTGAACATCAGGCTGCAGGCAGACGTAACACTGTGTCCTTAATACCAAATCTGTTCCCAAAGTATGTGAGATTGAAAACATACATCAAAAATTAACAACACATTGGGATCTATAGTAACCTTGAGTGGTGGGTGCAGTGGATGGCAGAATCTTAGCAAAGTAGCTCTGGTGTAGCTGCCAATGTAACAGCTCAATTGGGATTTGGTTGCAGGATGGGGCACAAATGCAAACACTAAAGAGACAATGTTCACCCGTGCCAAGGCCCTGATCCCCAAGTATATGACACATACTGTAAAGGAGTACCTAAATATTTATCTAACAATAAAAAAGGATAATGAAACCTGGGGAAACACCTTAACTAACCTAGCCTATCCTAACTACACATTACCCACAACTGGCCCTAACTAACCTAAGCTAAACTTACTTCTCACATTTAACTAAACACTCTAAACATCACCCCCCCTTATAAGACGGGACACATAGACGACAACATATACTAACCTAAACACATACTATCTTATACTAAACAAATATATATATTTTTGTATTTTTAGATATATATATATTTTTTAAAACACCAAAACCCAAACATCATCCCCAACCCACCCACCCACACACATAATATAAAACATTTCAAAATATCATACCCCCACCCCCCAACCCACTACTGATAACTAAACTAACAGCCTATTCTAACCTAACACTAAGCCCCCTAAACCCACTAATTAAAAGAACCAGAAAAGAGGAGGGAGGGGAGGGATTCGTGGCAGAGGGTATAATTGTTACAAGTTCGCCCTCCGCAGGGTCTTCTTGATGGCACGCACCCTCTTATTAATTTGTCACACCTCCTGCTGCAGCCTGTTCATTCTCCGCAACATACGTTGCATGTCACGTTGCATCACTCTGAAATCTGCAGGGTCAATGACTGCAGCAGGGGTGGTCTGAGTGCCAGTTGTAGATGTGTGTCCGGTTGGTGGTGCCATGCTTGTTGGGGGAGGTGCAGGTGCTGCTGTCAGTGGTCCAGGAGCAGTGGAGGTCAATGGTCCTGCAGTGGTGCCTGATATGCTTGGTGCCACCTGGGTGGTAGTGGTGGTGTTGGTGGTGGCAGCTGTTGTGGACACCGAAGGGCCCCCTTGGGCAAATGCCCTCCACACTCCTGAGGCTCTTTCATGGCCATAACGCTGTGCCATGTGGGGGAACCCAGACTCCACATCCAGAATGTGGCGGTAACGCATCACCCGGCGCTGAAACTCACAAATCTGGATGGCATTCATATTGGCTGCTGTAAAAAAGATAAAGCCAAACATTAGGTACTTCATTGTGTGATATAGCTACTGATGAAAATCAGACAATACATCTAATGCAGCTGAAACAGGCCATATCACCATACAGATCACAGATTCTCCCTGAGGAAGTACATGCCAACACAGCCTACACATGTCCTATATAATAGCACAGCAATCTTCTACAAGATGTGTAACAACTTAAATGACCTATGCATCATTGTTCAGCCATTTGTCACATAAAATTGCTGCAAGTCCTCCACATGTGACATGCCAACTAATGACTATCTTCTGGATGACAATCAAGGGCCACAGGATCTGTGATTTGTAAATGGAATTGCCAGAATGGAATGCAGTTGCTAATCATGAGTGGGTACCCTAGGTTTGGACAAGTGATTTACAGATTTACATGTCTGTATACTAAACTTGGATCATCACACCTAGGTACACATTTCATAATCCTAAGCCCGTGCCTTGGGGGTGAGGGGGGGGAATGAACAAGCAACATCTACTTTCAAACATCTAGGACATCCAGGAAGCTTTGGACAGCTGTACATGGGTGTGGGCAGTCCACCACAGGTACGGAGGATGTCCAACTAGGATACACCAAAAACTTGTACAATCCCATCCACATTTATGTTTGTAAATGCAGACAATTGTCAACATCATTTAATACCACTAATACCTGTCTTACAACAAGCAGATAGATGCAAGCACATATCTGGCCAAGAGCTGCATGCACCCCTATGACATTGTACTCAAGTGCCACATACATGTAGCACAATATGTGGAGCTAGATGCTGCTAGGAAGTCAAACATACAGTTGAACATGTTCATTAGTGAACAGGGAGGTTCAATTCTGTGGGTAAGACTTTGGCATCCCTATTCTGTAAGATTCAGGGTCTGACTTGCCGACTAAATCATGAATATGGGCCTCTGTGAATTTTTCTTTATAAAAATTTCAAATACAAAAGACATGGCCATGCCTACAGGGCTGCACTACAATCCCAAAATATGACTATACACTACAGATTCTCCAACTCAAAGATGGAAAAAAAGTGATACTCCACTCAAGTAACATATCCGATCATTTACCAGCACATCATACCTTGCTATGTGTCCAACACACAGGAGTCAATCACACAACAGCTGCAAACACAACACAGAACTGAAATATCAACACTTACTGGATGTGTCTGGGTCTGCAAATCATGCCACTTCTCCGATTGTGTAGGGAGCAGGTCCACCCGTAAAGCATGGAAGGGAGAAATGTGCTCTATGTCTGTGCACTGTACAACACTTCCAAATAAAATTACTGTGTGTAACATTAAATCTGAAAGTCCAACCTCTCAGGCATGATGATACTGCAACAGACAAACCACTGCAAACATGTACAGACCCGGTCTCTCAAGTGAGTGATCCACACATATGCAGTGGCCCTAACTGTCATGTGGTGACAAACATGCTCCATCAATTGTTTGCAGACTCATTTATGGAGTGTACTCCTCTCATCATTTGTAGTAATGAGAGACATGCAAAGCCACTTTCCTGGAGCACTGCAACACAGGTAACTCAGGTATTGTGGCTTGTGCATCAAGGGACAATCATTTACTGTGTGACGCACCTGTGGATTGATTTAAGGGCATGATTTATAATGCTTTCTATGGTCCCTTACATGTAGGGCCTGTGTTGTGTGTATGTTAAATATGCTACATTAACAGTGTACCCTGAGCCACATATGCCCCCTATGACACCATAATCACAGGGATCCTGTGCATTAATTGGTGACAGTTTGAGGCTAGCCATGGATTGACCAGTTTTAATATTTGGATACAACAAGGAGATATATGTTGACAGTGTATATTGTAGTCATCCATGACAGACTGCATGGGCACAGGTGTAGTCATTGCACCTGAAATGTGTCACTCAGTGCCCTGTGTGCCCATTATGGGTTTTGGAAATCACAGTGAGCCACATTCATCATCTTACATTTGCCAAGTTGGTTGATCAGCGGCTACACAGCAAACTGACACTGTCATATTATTAACACATGGTTTAGCAAATGTACCACTGTGTCAATCATGATGATGTAGGTTTCAATTTGTATGTACCTTCAGAATAGCAGCAGTCACAGGAATGCTGGTCTTCTGATCTTAGCATACACCCATGTCTGTGATAGCCTCCATACTGGGAAGTTAGTTATTAAACATATGCTGCACTAGATCTGCAGGGGTGTGCCAAACAAAACTAGCAAAGTATTAGGGAACTTTATATGTATGATGGAATTAGTCATGGGTCCCTTGCGCAACATCATGCACGTAATACATTGTGACCATGCATTCCCCAACGTCAGGTATCCCATGATGATCCCATAACTTATGAGACGTTCATGGCTATAGAGTAATACAGATGGCAAATGCATTAGCTCTGTTCCAGCTATTGTGCCCAAGACCAATGTATACAACACAGGTACAATGAACAGAGGGCCATGGATAGTTGTTATCCCTCAATTTGTATCATTTGCTTCATTTTATGTGCCACAGCTATGGAAAGTAGCACCAAACATTTAGATATGAACCTGTGTGCATTACTTTTGGCATCCATCCCTAATTTAATTGCGGCACAACCAAGTCAAACTATCAGCCTAAGATGTTACCTGAGGTTAGAAATAACTTGGTACGTATGTGTCAGAATCCAGTTCAGACATGTATCAGAAATAATTGGGGGACACATTAATTTTTGAAAAAATCTGGTGAACAACATGTCTTTCCTGGTACACTCACAGACCATGCCTAAAACATATGTTAGAGCCACATTTGCATCATCTATTGATGTAAAGGCAGCACTAATTTACAGGCTCCAGTTGTGTTTTGTGACTCAGTGCAGCTGTTTTGTCAACAAATGACGGTAATGGGTAGCAATTATTGTATAACTCAGGGCCACTGTATGTTTAACTTGCATTCCACATGTCCAAATACATTGCCTGAAGCATATGAACAAATTTGCTACTGTCACCACAGAGCATTTAAATGTGCACATTACTCTGAATTGTACTCACCAACAGGGCCACCAATAACAATCCGCAGGTGGTCCAGCAGGTCTTGCTCCCAGGCAACAAGGTCAGCCCAGCAATGCTTTAGCTGGTGGTCGTTGCGCTGTGTGTTGTATACGTGCTGTAGATGGTGCAGGACTTTTGACCACCAGAGCCTCCTTGCCTCTGTGTGACACCCCTGTATTACCCTGCCACCTGCTTCTATCATCAATGGGAGGAAGTGGCACACCAGCCAAATGAATCCCCCCAGCTCCTCCTCACCCATTCTACCCAGACGTGGCCTACCCAACATGCTTGAAATAATAAAGGAATTAAGGGGTACAGAGGATAATGAAGGGAAAGGAGGAGAGGGCAATTAAAAGTAAATAACTCTAAAACAGCCCAACTGTCCCCAAACTAACACTACCCACAACAGAATCCCAACAGTACAAAGACAAAAATAGACACCAGAAATGACAAAAATACACTTACACAGGATACCACAGACACTCAGAAAACACCAAAAGGCAATATAAAGAGCACACAGGAGACAAATTCACAATATTCACACAGAGACAAGTCCAAACACAGCCACACAGTCAAGAAAAATCACAGACTGCAAAGTGAAAGTGAAAGTACACCCACTGTACCAATTCTTTAAACAGGATATCCTATTACATCACTTCCTGCCTCAAATGCGGCGCGTTTTTATTATGATGCGTCAAAATATTATAACACTTACAGTCTGTGAGTCATTTATTTTTTACATACATGCTTAGAAATTACCCTGCATCCATATTTTCAATTATTTTTCATTGTTATCCAATTTCATGGGGTAAAGTGTGGGAATTACCGCTCAGGGCCAATGGATGTATGATGGCAGTGAGCGTCATTTTTCTACGCATGTGCGTCTTTTTTGACGTGTATGCATCAAAATGTATGTCTTTTACTGGGTTTGGGTCATTTCTCACAATTTTATAGTACATGACGGCTGTAACTATACAGACATAGGCTGTTTGCACCTACATTGTGCATTCCAGTGTATGGGCACGTGTGGCAGATCACACTTTTGCGGACCATGATCCTTTAGTTGTTGTACCGGATTTGCACTCTTCACTGACGCAATAGATCCCCAAACTTTTGGAATACAAATTGGTATTACCCAGCTTGAGCAGGTTGTGCTTCAATAGAGGATAGCAAGGCTACGCATCTTAATACAGTAACTCATTGCCTGTGTGTCAATGTGTGTGAATTGGCTATTACAATTTTAGTTGTGCCACTGTGTGAACATCACAAGACGTGTTTTCATAAATGTGCTTGTATGCATGTGTTGTCAATGTGGACAACCATCAGATGCTATTCAGTGTGGAAATGAGTAAGGAAATGTGTTTGTCATACACGTAGCAACAAATGCTGTGTGAACTTCCCTGATTTTTGGGACAAAAGTATCTCCCATGACAAACCATGCACAGGATAGATAGAGGACGGTTGATCATGGCAATGTTCCAAGACTAAGCCATCACATGTCCTGGAATGTTGGATACCACTTCCTGGTCACTTGTTTCGATACTACCCATGAGTCAGGCATTTGAAAATATTATGTGGGTACAGTGTTTGTGACACCGAGTCCCAAAACCAATCCACAAATGTAATGTCACTCCACAGTTTGAGTCATATAAATGACCTATGTTTCTCCTGTGGCAGTGGAGGACCAGCAGACCAAGCAGCACGTGTTCACAAATTTCCAGTGGTTAATTGCACAAACGTGTCCAGTTCAAGTGTGTGGGCCCATGTGTAGCCTGTGTCATTATTGGGGTCCATGTTGTCACAGTTACGTGCAGGTCTAGTCATGAGTCTGTGGAGCCATTCCCTGCATTAACAAAGTATCCTTCACAGCTGAATTGAACGAAAGCTGAAGAGGAATTGAGAACACACATGGGGGTAGTCCAGCTATGGCACTGCAGAAGTTTTATGAGACTGACAACAGGGCAACCTTGGTGTGTTCACAAAGTTAATGGATCAGTAATTTTAAGCCAGCAGGTTTCCTCACAACATTTGTACACAGGGTGGCCTCTAAAATTCCCACTGCAGCCGGGAACATCAGTGCCTCTGTGCTGATTAATCTCACAGCTATTCACCACGCAAACCCCATCAATATGTTGGGGCTGATGTGAATCAGTGTGTGGACCGTCAGGGTACAAACATGTGTTGACATTTCATGCACATTATCAAATGTTGTTTGTTGTGCTGGAGGCACCATACCCAATCCATGCATTCAGCCATGGTACACTGACACTATTTGTCACTCATGCATACATGAAACCCAGACAAGGGGTGGGCCGTGATTAGGCTATTTGAAGACATGTCCCACCCCATGATACGATAAGTAAACTGATTACGCTATACAATGTATTTGGGTATTCATTGTAGACCTACCTGACACAATACCCCAGGAGGAAAGTGAAGGCATGGAAAGCAACTATGAGACAAATGTAGCCACAGGGAACCTTTATGGTAACGCAAAGACAGGAACCAGTCAGGCTAACAGGATGCAGGGTCAGTCAGGAACACAAATGAACAAGGCAAATACACAGTGAGCAGACTGAGACTGGTCAAAGCTGGTAGAACACTGTGGAAAATGTATACTGTATTTATCCTGTGTGCTGCAACGTTACACAATAACCCAAGGCCTGTGTTATAGAAGTGATTTATACGGCAATGCATAACAGGGATATACATATAATGGCAGTTTCTATGCCGTTCCAGGCAGCAGAAAGGGTAGTGCATGTTCAAATGGCTGGTCTGCATGGAGGTGCTCACAGGTGTGTGCAGCTTCAGTCTCTCACAAGTCATGTAGGTGAGAATCAAGTTCAAAGGGCCAACAGTACCTTTCACATGGGAAGCAATGGACAGGTGATTACAGGTCCTACAGACTACGAGGCAGTGCATTATCCAACCAGAAGTCCATGCAGACAGATGAACTATGACTATGGCATACCATACTAAAGAAGGAAGCACAATGGAGTCAGAATGTGAGTCTGGGTGTGGGTAGATGAAGGATTATCTGGGTACAAGTATGTATGAGGCATTTATTTTCCTTATTGAATGATGGTGTCTTTGTTTTGTGCCATTTGCTACAATGAACCATGTTGCCAACATGTATGTGTGAAATAGCTGTGGTCCTCTGATATTGCCCTTCAAATGTGAAATTGACAGGATATATGTTATTCACAGTGTGTGTGAAGTTGGCTGTACATTCATACCCATCAAATGTGATGTGGATTTTTCAGTATCCTAATATGTATTTATGCAATGCTCCATGAGGCTACACTCTGATTATGAATCTTAGGGATAATGTGATGCATAAATGATTACCCAGACCATGATATAGTGATTAGAATAGGTGTTTAATGACATATGGTAAGACAGTGGTGATGGTGACTATAGTTAAAAGAAGTTTTGGACAATGTGTTGTCTCCGACGCAATCCTGCAGCTGTGTTTGGATGGTCCCCCTCATGTTGATGGACAACGTCCTCCTCTTCCTCCTCTTCAGCCATTTATGGGTCTGGTTTATAGAGGGAAATGTTCCTCCTTACACAAATGTTGTGCAGGATGGCATAGGTCAAAATGATCTTGCAGACAATTTCTGGTGAGTATAGAAGGCTGCCTCTGGTGATGTCGAGGCACCTGAATCTTGACTTCAGGATGGCAAAAGTCCCCTCAACTTTGGTGCGTGTCCTCCGATGTGCCTCATTATAGGCTGTGCTGTGCTTGGGTTTGCAAATGGGGTCATGATCCATGCCTGGATCCCATACCCCTGATCAGCTGAAAGAGAAAACGAGTGAGAACATTTTGATGTTGCTTGCACCATGATTATCACTTTGCATGGCAGTTTTTCTCTTGTGTTGTCTGTGACTCATCTGTGTTTGTGTTATTGTGTGGAATCCTAGGCTTCTAGGATGTACCATCAGCATTGGGTTGTTTCATTATCTGAACTGGTGTTTGGCTGATTGACCGGATGTCAGGGGTATTTTTGTAGACTTGCAGTACATTGTGTACTCCCTTGCATTATGTCATGTGAAAGAGGTGTCCATGTGTCTTAACTGGGGGTTATATTATACTTCCATACACAGAATCAATTCCACAGTGGTGGTAACACGGTTGCATCTATATGGCCTGGATATCCCATCCAATTTAACATATGCAATAGAATTTGTTAAACATCAATGAGGCCCTTTGATTTGGCTAGGTGACAATGTACAACACATCTCCATAAGTTGTCAGCACTGACGTGTTGACAATTGACAATGCACAAATATCCCATGTGTGACAAGTTCTCTGCAGACCTATTTCTCTGCCCTTGCCGAGTTGGCTCATGTTCAAACATGTACCTATACTACTGAACCTGGTACAGTTCAGCTGGCTAACTTGGTTGTGAGGTTGACATTGTGAGTGTCAGAAGGTCCATATGCCTGTACATCTGTTGTGCATATGTGTAATTGTCTCAAACCATATGTGTAGGAATGTGCACTTTCAATATTGTCACATCAATATGTGTTCTTAGCACAGTCCACTTTGCTTATTGGTAGTGGGCAATGTCAGAGCAGGAGTGATGTGAGATATTAGTACTTCCTCAATGATTCTATCAATGATTCCATGTCACCTTCATTATAATCATCATCATTGCTGCTATCTGCAGCGAAACACGTTACACACCCCTTACACAGTACTTATTGCTTGGAAGGGTGTTTGATTGAGTGTTATTGAAGTGATATTAAAAGATTAATCTTCCAAGTTGTACTGCCAGTTAAGGCCATGTCATTGTTATTGTGTTGTTTTAAATTGGTCCCTTGTGTCTGTGGAGTGGCATCTGTTGTTATTTGCATCTGTCATTTGTCCATAGGTGTGTATCCCATTGGGTGAAGATATCACACATGACTTCCTGGCCACATGTCAATGTAATGGTGTATGTGTTGTGTGTCCTACAGGGTTGCTGTGCTGTGTGTATATAAGTAGGTTTCTGTACTTACCAACAAGTAGGCCATTTCCATATCGTCCATCCTGGAAGTGTTGATTGATGGTGCAGTGGCGGAAGATGAATGAATCATGTACACTCCCAGGATACTTTGCCACGATGTTGGTGATCAATCCCCGGTGATCGACAATGGCCTGCACATTGATGGAGTGTGTGTGCTTCCTGTTGCGGTATAGATGTCCGTTTGCAGCAGGTGGCACAATGCGCACATGTGTGCAGTCAATGGCACCAAGCATGTATGGGAAGCCGTTGATTTGGTAGAAGCCCTGTTTTGTCTCCTGCTGCTTCAGCTGTGTGTTGGGGAAGCTGATGTGGCATGTGTGAGGGAGATGATGGCATCCAATACCTTGGGTAGGAAGGCAGAGAATGAGGGCTGTGAGATCCCGGCAACCAGGGCACCAGTGGTTTGAAACTAGCCACTTGCCAACATGTTGAGGACAGCTAGCAGCTTGGTCTCTGGTGAAATGAAGTGAGGTGTCTGCAAGCTGGGTGCCAACTGTGGCTCAATGTTGCGCAGCACCTGCTGAATGGCTTGCCAGTTGAGTCTGTACCTCTGGATGATGTCTTGTTGCCGGTGCCCCAGAAGGGTTGTCCTGGTCTGGAATATCCTCTCCTGCCTTTTGCGTTGCCTTTGGGGTCCCTGCTGGTGTTGTGGAAGCTGCTGGTGTTGCTCCTGTGCTCTGCGTCTTCGCACATGCTGGATGAAAAGCACCTCCATGTCTTCCTTTTGGAGCTCTGCTGTTGCTTCTGTGTGTTTTCCTTAAGTACTGGTGTGTTTGCCCCATTTTAATGCCTGACCTGATCCAGGCGGTTTTTTTAAACGCAAATCAAGCTGTGCATCATTTTCCGACTCCGCCTCCCGGCCGTGCGGGATTTTTGCACGGTAGCATAAATATGGCACACAGGTGTTTAAGTCATTTTTTGGACGGGAACGCCTACCTTGCATGTCATTAACGCAAGGTAATTTCCCGCATCCAGAAAATGATGCACATGGCGGAATTTTGGCGTTTGCGGGGTCGGGCGTCATAATATAAATATGGTGGAAGGTTAGCGCTGAATGTGCGTCAAAATCTTTGATGCACATTCGGCGCAGACAGTGTATGGATAAAGCCCCTAAATGCGTACATCTACTTAGCAGAAGGAGGCCATTACATGCTATTGGGCCATCCCACAGCTGAAGCACAGGGGGTTGTCATCTTCACCTTTGGTGTCCACATAGAAAGCATATCCCAAATTCTTGCAGAATTCTTGCCCATATTCGAAGGAATCGGGTGCCTCAGAGGAAAATCGGTGAAGCTCCACATCGAACCTTCAGTCCACCCTGTAGTGCTCCTCCACTGGCTCTTTGCCTTTTATTTAAGACCTCAAGTCGAAAAAAAAATAGACAAACTAGAATCAGCAGGGATAATTGAAAAGGTATGTGGCCCCACCCCATGGGTATCACCTATTGTCATCAATCGAAAACCAAACAATCAGGTTAAGTTTGCATCTGTGTTGATATACGACTCCCTAATGTTGCGATTAAGAGAGAATGCCATCTGACACATACCATCGACCTCACTGGTGAGCTGTGGGGCCAGCTGGTTTTCGAAAGTGGATTTGAAGTCGGGTTATTACCAACTGCCCCTCGACCGTGAACTGAGATACATTCCCACCTTCTCCACACATGTCGGCTTGCGGAGATACAAAACACTTATCTTCGGAATCTCAAGTGTGGCGGAAGTCTTCTAGAACACCATTCAAAAACTAATAGCCGGGCTACTAGGAGTAATTAATGTCAGCGGTGCATCCTAATATATGCCAAGACAGTGCCTGAATATAACGCTCAGAGGGGTCCTCCAAGAACTGCAAAACTTGAGTCTCACAATGCACAAAAATAAGTGTGATACAATTCTTTGGATACACTTTTTCGGCGAAGGTGTAATGACAGGCCTTGAGAAGGTAAAAGACATCAAAGACGGCCCGCTGCCATCAACAATGTCAGAGGTGCACAGCTTCTTGGGAATGGTGAATTACAGAGGGCTCTTTATTAAAGGTCTGACATCCCTCACTCAACACCTTCGAGACCTAACAATGGCAGCCACCCAGTGGACATGGGGTGAAGAGAAAGAGACTTCATTTAACGCAGTAAAAGAGGCATTATCATCAGACACGACCCTGGTTTATTATGACCCAAACAAAGCGTGGCATGGATGCCAGCCCAAAAGGACTGGCGGAGAGTGGGCCCGGTAGCATTCACCAGTACATCACTGATTCTGACAGAGCAAAGTTACTCACAAATTCAGAAAGAAGCGATCGCAATCCACTGGGGCTGCTGCCATTTTCATCTATTCATGTATGGGTGCCCTTTTGTGGTCACCACTGACCACAAACCACTCATTCTCCTGTTTTGAAGGGCAGCATCAAATCCACCACCCTGCATAGAAAAATGGATGCTGCAGCTCCAAGAATACAATTGTGAAGTACAACATAAACCCGGCTGACTATCGCTCAAGGCACCCGAGAGCTGCAACGCAAGAAAAAGCAGAGGAAGCTGACGAAACGGAGGAGTAAGGCCGATGTGTGGCAGATCGATCCCGGACCATACCAATGTCTCTAGAAGCCATTGCCCTAGCTACACCATGAGATGAGTGTCTCCAGAAAGCACTACAAGCCACACAAACAGGAAAGTGGAACACTCTCAAGACACACTGGGCGCAATGCACAGCTGAGGCAAAATGCACTTTAGATAGCCTGCACCACATTCGATATGAGTTAGCAACAGACTCCTGCAGCTGTCTTCTGCAAAGACACCAACTCATCATCCCAAACAGCCCCGCCAACCAGGCAGTACGCCTACCACACAATAGCCACCAAAGGATGAGCAAAACAAAGCATCGTCTCTGTGCAAAAGTATGGTTCCCACTGATGGATGAACTGGTGGAGACAATGGTACGCCTGTACCTATGGTACCAAGCAGCTGAAAGACCCCCCCCACCTCCTCCAGTGATCACTGAACCCAGACTTCAATGACCTTGGGTGAGAGAGAGTCTCGATTTTGGCAGCCTCCCTGACAGCAGGTATCTACTTGGTCTCATCGATGATTATTCTAAATATACTGAAGTGGAAATAGTCGACTCTCTAAGCACTCATGAGGTGTTGCCCAAACTAGAGAAAATGATGGCCACCCATAGCTTGATTCAAGAGCTAAGAATGGACAATGGCCCTCCATTCCAAAGCCAGGAATTTGCAGAGGACTTGAAATCCCTCAACATCACCCACGGGAAAATCACACCAAGGTGGCCCCAAGCCAATGGGGAAGCTGAAAGTTTCATGAGGACATTAAATAAAGACAATCAAATTTCACAAGAAAACCAATGACCCCTGGAGTGTTCCGTATATTAATTCCTGAGGCACTACCATTAAACACCTCATAACATCACCAATCGAGCACCTAGTCATCTCCGCATGGAACGTGTTGCCACAGACTTCATACAGCACCACTCTGAATGGGTCCCTGAGCCCTCTGACCACGACAACACTTGGAGAAGGCATCAAGCCACTAACAACAGGGCCAGCAGATGGAGACATGCAAAGGAGCCCCCCCATGAAGGAAGGCGACAGGGTGTTAGTGAAAGATCGACACAACTGAGGAGAAAGAAGATTAGAAAACACCTCCAAGAGACTGGACTGTCCCCCACAGAGGCTCCAGAAAACCTCACAGGGAAGCCCAGTGACTCCAATGTGACAAACCAAACTCCTGTTTCAAATAACCAAACCAAGTATTTACTGAGAAGAAAGAAACCCTGTTCCGTCATCCTGACTGAAAAACCATATGCTGTAAGGTAATGTAGGAGATGACGACCTCTAAGAACAGGTAACTTCAGTCTTCTCCCCAGCCATTGTCTACGGGTCTGCAGCTTTTTAGTAGTATACCTTCAAATCATACCTATTTGTATTCACATCTTTTGGCGTCTCCCAAGTAATCCCCCGGATCAAACTATACAGGTCTCTGCCTCTCTCCTTAGCTTAAAGTGCCTTCTCTCTTCTATTCTAAATTTATTAGAAATATTGGTTGGTGAGTCTGATTGTATTTTTGATACAGTAACAGCTATTTTGAAAGAAAAGATCACCAGTAAATGAGGTAACTGCAATCTGATCCCACTATCAGAACAAGCTTTATCATAGTCTTCTACGGTAGGGAATAAGGTTGTGCAGTCTGAGATTGACTTTTGCTGTCAGGCCGGTAAGCCACAGGTTAAGGAGCCACATATGAACTTAGCCCTGATTAAGAGCCTGGTAGATTCTGTTAGATTTGTATTGAATTACTTTTCACCAGAGAGGAGACTCAGTTGTGAGCCCCGAAGTGTGGAACAGGAAGTATTTCCAATCTTTAAGGCCCTAAGTTGGATACGGTGTTCAGAGAGTCTTGTTCGCTAGTGCAAGAGCCTATGAATAAAAAGAAAAATCGAAGGGGGGGTGAAAAAACATTAAATCATCAAAAAAGGTTGGAAAAAAGTGTGATTTACAGAGGATTCCTCCTCCCTCCAAGAATTTCAAACATTGGACGAACCCCGTTGAAACCACCATCTTGCCAACCTAGAAACTGGAGCATTAGATGTCCCTCTAAGTCCTTCATTTGGGATAGGAGAAGATGGGTTAACCATGGATCATAATATGTTATCATTACGTTCGAGCACGTTGCCTTGAACCTCCTGGTTCAATCGTTTGTGGATTCAACATGCACTGGAAATGTGTTTGAGAAGTTTTCTAAGTTCATGCAGCAGCTGCTTGAGGGCCCACTCCAGATGACCAATGGTAAGATTACGGCAAAACCTCACCCTCTACTTTTATTAAATAGAGAGATTAATGCCCTCATTCGTAAACAATATAGGGAATATTCTTCAGAAAGAAACATTCAACTGTCCCTACTAAAAAGGAGGAGGAGGCTAAAAAGAGATGCGACTGGTAGATTTTGGGTCAACATAAGGGAAGCAGCAGTAAAAGGCCAGCCTGGGTGTTTTTGGTTGTTAGTGGCTGAACGCTGCGGCTTGAGAACCAGATTCTGTGGTCAAGAATGAAGCAAGTTGGTCTAGCTTTATTTCAGGACTTTACGCTACGAATGGGATACTTGAGGACCGATCTTTATTTGGTGGTGATTCTTCTTTATATATATATATATATATATATATATATATATATATATATGTATATATATATATATATATATATATATATAGTTCCCCCTCTGCTAAAGAGATTGAGGTGGTTATTAGAGGCATGTGTACTTCAGCAGCAATGGGGCTAGATGAAATCCCTATTTTAGCTCTTAAACGTGATGCCCTTAATTGGAGTACAATTTTGTTTCGGGTCTTTCAGTGTTGTTATGAAATTAAGAAAATTCCTCTAACTTGGAAGGTCAGTATTATTGTTCCATTATTTGAGAAGGGAGATCGCAGTTGTCCTGGGAACTATACGCAGATCGCCGTATTTGCTAAATAATTGCTGTCTTAGATTAGTGAATGGGCAGAAGGAAACAAAATTATCCCTCTGGAGCAATCTGGGTTCAGGAAGAAGCACAGAACAATTGATAATATCTCGGCCCTTCAGGTAATTAATGAAAAATATGTCTCTTTGAGAGGGGGGGTGACATATGCAGCCTTTATAGATTCCTCCATGGCATTTGATAAAGTAGATAGGGCTACGCTATGGAGAAAGCTTGCAAGATTGGGTATGCCAAGTATCCTGCTAGATCTGGTCATCTCCCTTCGCTCCTCCACTTGGTGTAAGCTACTGTTAGGTGGTGATAGAGGTTTGTCTCATGAAATCCCAACCTGGACTGAAACAAGGGTGTATGTTAGCTTTGTTCCTGTTTTCCCTGTATATCTCAGATTTGGCCAGCTATTTGGCCCAGAGTGAGGGTTTGTCCCCTATGTTGGGGGGGAGGCCGGTAGTCTGCTTAATTTACCCAGATATAATCATTTTGGACTCACCCCAAAAGGACTAAGTAATCACCCGCAGGCTTTATAGCAGCTTACACAGGCCCACTTTGTAAAGATAAACTGATCCAATAGTAAGAATTTGTGTTACCATGGTAAGAAGAAACTTAAATATGATAAATTCTCCTGTTCTTTGGGAACACAGAAGTTAGAAATGGTAAAATCGTACCCTTTTTTAGGAAAAATAGTCTGTGGGAACCTCAGTGATAGGGCACACATTGAACATAATGCAAGCAAGGCGCAATGTAAAGCTAATGGCTAGGACGCCGTTCTTAGGGCAACTGGCAGGAAAAACTTTAAATACCTTTTAGAGGTATCCATGTCAAAGATTCCACCTTCTTTGCTCTATTGTTTGGAGTCTCTAAATGTTTTTTTTTTTTTTAAACAAGAGAGAGGGTCAGGTCCTTAGAAAAGTATCTTTTGTCAGTTCAGCTTCCTCAGCAGCAGTTTTAAGGCTGGAAATGGGTCTAAGAAGCACATTTGTGCACGGTCTGGCTGGGGTGGTACATTGCGTGGTCAGTTTGGAGAAGAGTGACGCCGATTCTTTAAGGTCTCCGCTAAAGAAAGAAATTGTGGCTGACGGTAGGGCAAAGTGTACTATTGGTGGGAATTTTATTTATGCCCTAGATTTGTTACATTTAGACCCATCTTGTTTTTACACTTTCTCCGTCACAGTTAAAAAACAATCTTATGCAAGCAACTTGGGTGCATATTCATACTCTGCTTATGCCGTTTTAGTATCAAATATTTTTATGCTAAAATGGCACTGTGCTAACTCCATATTCATATTTTGACCCTAGCCCGCATAGCATTGCAATATTGGAGTTAGCGCCATGTTGTGGATGCAGCAAACTACCTTGCGCTCATTAGATGCAAGGTAGGCGTTCCCGTCCACAACATTACGATAACCCCCTACTGCCTTATTTATGCTCCGGCGCAGAAACAACGTAGACCAAGTAGGCAGACCCAAATAATTGCGCTAAGCCTGCTTTTCACCATGGTTTAACGCCTGGGTCACACCAGGCGTTAGGGTACCTGTGGACCCATTTCCATGGGCAAACACCATGGAATGAACCCACAGATGCCCACCCTAAGCCCCAGCAACAACCCCACCCACACCAGAGGGACACCACAGGATGGGGGACCCCATCTTGGGTAAGTATGGGTAAGTATTTTTTTATTTTAGTTTTATTTTTATTTATTTTTATGTGCCAACGGTGGCCCCTTACATGGGGGCCCCTGTCTAGTACTTGGTCTTATGGCCTTGCCCATGGGACACTGGTCCCCTATGCTGGCCACTGGGGTGGTGGGCATGACTCCTGTCTTTAATAAGACAGGAGTAATTTTTGGGTGGTAGTGCGCCTTTTACCCTACCTCCATACTCCTCCGCCTCCCCCGGCTAGTATCTTTTTCTTAGACGCTAGCCTTTCCTTAGCGCCAGCATGCACTATTCCATAGATAGCGTTAGCACAGTTTTGTGTCAAAATCCATTAATAGGCCCCTTGGTCCATAAGCTTTGGCTTGGATAGAAAGGCTTGTTCACACCGGCAGGGTTTTGACCCTGCATTAGATTTGGTGTTACTGAATAAAATGCAACCTTATCTCATTTGGAACCAGACGCACAGGATTAGATGATTTTGGCTCCTGTTATGGCAGAGGCTGCTACCGCTCAATGAATTATGGGCAAGATGATATGGGTCCTCAGCGATCTGTAATTGTTGGCGTAATAGTATCCAAGATCTGAACCATTTTATTTTAATTTGCTCGGCTTTGTTGTTACAACGTCGAAGATGGTTATGCCCAATCTACTGTCAACTTTCCCTACTCTCTGTATCAGAAGTATTGCAGGCCCTCTATGTCTCACCAAATGAATTATTCATCGATAGAATGTTTAGTTATTTAAGTGTTTTTTTAATTGTATTAATTATATTATTTAAATTAACGTATTAGAATTGGGGCCTGTATATTGTTTGGTTGGACTTGTAGGTCATATATTTTATGGTTCTTTTTTTCCTGTCATTTATATAGGTTTTTCTCCATGTGAGTTCCAAATCATAAATAAATAAATTGATTAAACCAAATTTGATTCATTTTTTCAACATTACAGGGCATAATCCACCAATAATCAAATATCATCATCACTGTGTGTGTCAGAGCAAAGTACTGAAGAGTTACAATCATGTTAAAAATATCCCTACTCCAAAGTAGCCCATGATATGCCCTCCACCCACCCCATATCTTATCATGTTTCTGGAGGCAGTCCCCCGCCTCATTTAAAGGTTTTTCCTGGAGTGCACACCAGTCAACTCTCCTCCTCCAGACCACGGGGAAGGGGGCTCTGGTCACTTCCATGTACAGGCGATTTTCCTTTTGGCTACTAAGGATGTTACTGCTATGTAGATCCTTTCACATTCTGATCCAATGTGTCTCTGAGAGACATGTCTTAGATGCATTTCTGCCTTTGGCATGGTCTATTGTTTTAGATGAACGCACATAGTTTTAAAGTAGGTACATGTGAAATTCAGTGTAATCACTGCATCGAAGGCACCCTACAGACAGAAACAGCAAGTAAAAGAGATATACATCTGTGGGCTGAACCAAGTTGTGACTGACAGAGTCTCAACCCAATAGCGGAAAGACGCTGGTCATACAAAGTTAGTGTTTGAAGGGTGGTGGATCCAGGCCCACTCTAAGTATTGGTGTGTTTGACAGCTGCAATGCCAATCCATAACTCACAATTCAGATGATCATAAATAGAAACCTTTGTTACATTCTCACAAAGTGGTCTCGTCAAAACAGTGACTGCTTATTTTAGTGGCTAAGCGAACGTACCCATCCTATCTGCCAAGAGGACAAATGTCGTGTGAGTACATTGTGGGCACTTAGCTGACAGCACTTTACATTGTGGTACAGGTCATTTTGCTTACTCGTAAGTATGAGCATAGAATTCTCAACTTGCAAAGTGCTGCCTGACCACATGTAGTTGTCTCTCCAGGAAATGATGGATAAAACTGTTCGTATATTTTGTTTAGTTTGGACCTAAGCGTTGAAGCACAAGCCAGGACAGTGAAACAAAATCAGTTAGGTAAACAGTACAGCATATGGCTTGAAAAACAGTCTTTGTCACTGCTGTACTAGATTGTTGCATTGAGTGACGTTTACTAAAATTAGTTTTAAGAAAGATTGTCCAGACGACGTTTCTATAAGTGCGTCAAGAGACGGTTACAGTGTTTGTTATGTTTGTAATGTATTCTATAATTGTCCAATAATACTATCGAATATGAGGAAGCGTTTTAAGCTACATGCAACTATGGGCTGGTTTATTTTCAGTTCTTCAAAATTGCTCAGTGAAGAACAGCGAGGTACAGTGATGTGAATTTGTTTGCCCAGGGTCACGCGTTTTGACCTAAGTATAGTCTGGGATTTCAGCCCAGGTTTTCCAGTCACACAATCTGCAGTTCATCCACAAGAGTTACATTCTGCTGTCTTTACTTTTAAAGGCAAGGATAATGATAGGTGAACTAAATGGTACACTGCTGTGGGTCTAATTGAATTAAGGTGTTGGCATGTGTGAGAGTTGTAGATCGGATTACATGCAGGCCTGGCATGTTTCTATTGGGGGAGCTGTAATCTCTGGCATGGATTAATGACTGCATTGGAAGAATGATACAGAAACTGGCTGTGCGGCAGAAGAGCAGTATCTGGATGAAACGCGCATTTCTCTGCCATTAATTACTTCATGTTTATTGTGTATCCATGCTCATTATTTTACTGGTAGCAAAAGGGCAGGAGTCAGCCAGTGCATACTAAATCACACAGCTATTCTGGCCATTACAACCTGATCTTTACTTCATTTGCATTTGATTTACTTGTAACTCTCCTCTCCTCAGCTTTAGGCATGCAATGAGTCTCAGAGGCGCGGCTGCCGGCAGGTACCTGCAAGAGGCTTGCTCTCTAGTTTGATGACTGGGAGCTTGCTTTGTGCACAAAGAGTCATTTAGAGGGCTGCTGGCCCAAGGAAGATTATCCCAAATGGTGGATTTCAAGATGTGTGTTGGCTAATGGACCAGGAGACCCTTTGATTGTGTCACTGAGGGGAGATCAGTGCTGGGTATAATTACTTGAAGTGGTGTATCATGGGAGCTCTGTGGATGCCTCAAAACTGGAACATAAGGGGCATATTTACAAGCCCCGCAGCGCAGGGCAGTGCAGCCAGTCATCTTGATGCGCTGCCCTGCACCACAGGAAAAGGGCAGAAATGTGCAGTATCTCAAAGATAGGGCACATTTCTGTTCTCTCCCCCTGTGAGCGCGCCCTTGGCTTATCTATTTCATCATAGCAAGTGGTCGGACATAGCTTTAAGGTCGATGAATCTTTTGACTAGTTTAAATTATATAATTAAGTGTCATGTAGCACAGCAGTATTAAACAACAATAATCATCACCAAAGAATTACCAAACAACGCATCATGACCCATTTGGCCACGAATAACCACACCTTGTAGTATCAATTGAAATGTTTATTTCCCTATACTAACAATGCTAAGGTCACGAAAATTTGTCTCAACACCAAATGGTACAAGTAAAGAAACATCATAGGCTGCCGAATTGGTCTGAAGAAGCTTAGTTTAAACAAAGCGAATAAAATGATAAACTCAATAGTTAGAACACTAATCAATGACATCAATATTTGAGCAAGAGAGATAAGGTACATTTGACTCAGAAATTGTTGGAAATGGCCTTTATGCAGGGCCCCCCCAAAACTATTTGCCTTCCTCCTTCTCTTTTTCTGACCTCATTTGTGCTGGCTTTAGGACTCTGCGCACTTTACCACTGCTAATCAGTGCTAAAGTGGATATGCTCTCTCCCTAAAGCATGGTGACATTGGCTCATAGCCAATTGGCTTATTTAATTTACTTGTAAATCCCTAGTCAAGTGCACTACATGTGCCCAGGGCCTGTAGATTAAATGCTACTAGTGGGCTGCAGCACTGGTTGTGCCACCCATATAAGTAGCCCACTAACCATGTCTCAGGCCTGCCTCTGCAGTGCCTGTGTGTGCAGTTTCACTGCCACTTCGACCTGGCATTTAAAAGTACTTTCCAAGCCTTAAACTCCCCTTTTTCTACATATAAGTCACCCCTAAGGTAGGCCCTAGGTAGCACATAAGGCAGGGTGCTATGCAGGTAAAAGGCAGGACATGAACATGTGTGTTCTATATGTCCTAGTAGTGTAAAATTCCTAAATTCGTTTTCACACAGAATGGTGATACAAAATCCTGCTTACTGGTGAAGCTGGATTTTATATTACTATTTTAGAAATGCTACTTTTAGAAAGTGAGCATTTCTTCACACGTAAATCCTTCTGTGCCTTCCAATCCACGTCTGGCTAGGTTTATTTGACAGCTCCCTTGTGCATTCACTCAGACAATCCCAAACACAGGATGCTCAGTCACACTTGCACACATCTGCATATTGAATGGGTCTTCCTGGGCTGGGAGGGTGAAGGGCTTGACACTTACATGTCAAAGGACAGTAGCCTGCCTTCACACCGAGGACTACCACACCCCCTACTGGGACCCTGGCAGACAGGATGAAACCGAAAGGGAACCTTGTGCACTTCTAAGCCACCCTTTGAAGTCTCCCCCACTTCAAAGGCACATTTGTGTATTTAAGCAGGGTCTCTAACCCTACCATTCAGACACTTCTTGACAGGACCCTCTTGTCACATACACTTCCTGGAGAAGATAACCTGAACCAGAACCTGCAACCTGACAAGAAGAACTGCATGGCTGCCCAAAGGACTCACCCGACTGCTTTCTGTGGTGAAGGACTGCTGCCTTGCTGTTGCCCTGCTGCTCTCTTGCTGTGCTGAGAAGTGCTCTCCAAGGGCTTGGATAAAGCTTGCCTCCTGTTCCCTGAAGTCTCAGGACCAAAAAGACTTAGGGGGTCATTACAACCCTGGTGGACGGTGTTAAAGCGGCGGTAAGACCGGCAACAGGCTGGCGGTCTTTTTTTTTGTATTATGACCATGGCGGTTACCGCCATGGTCATCCGCTGCTTCACCTATCCGCCCGACAGGGCGGAAACGACCGCTGGGCTGGAGACCTGGGTCTCCAGCCCAGCGGCCGTCACAATACCGCCACCGGTATTTCGTCCCGGCTCACCGCCGTGGATTTCCAGCGGTAGGAACCGCCATGAAATCCATGGCAGTAAGCCCTATCAGTGCCAGGGAATTCTTTCCCTGGCACTGATAGGGGTCTCCCCCACCCCCCACCCCCACCCGATTCCCTCCCCTACACCCCCCAACACCCCTGTTACCCCCCAAAGGTGGCAGGGCCCCCCTCCCCATCCCGACCCCCAACATCACATAACTCACACACACACGACATGCACGCAGGCACTACCAACACACATACACGCACACACACCAACATACATGTCTACATCCACACACTCAGTCAGACACGCACACCCATATACAGACATACACGCACACATCCATACAGACATACACGCACACATCCATACAGACATACACGCACTCATTCCCAACACACGCAACACACACGCAAGCATACACGCACTCACACCACCCCTCTACATACACAGACGCACACCCCCATGCACCTACACAACACACAACACCCCCCCACCACCCCTCCCCTAACGGACGATCGACTTACCTTATGCGTCGATCCTCCGGGAGGGGACGGGAGCCATGGGAGCTGCTCTGCCGACACCACACCGCCAACAGAACACCGCCGCGCCAAATCACAGGACGTGATTCGGTGGGTGGTGTTCTGTTGGCGTGGCGGTGGAGGTGGAGCAACCTCCACTTTCCCGCCGCCCGCCAGTATGGCTGTTGGCGGCTCTCCGTCGTAACAAGGACGGAGAGCAGCCAACAGTCATAATACGCCGAGCGGCAAACCGCCACTACTGGCGGTCTTCCGCACGGCGGTCTTGTTAAAAGACCGCCGAGGTTGTAATGAACACCTTAATTCCTGCAAGAAGAACTCCCTGTGCGGCAAAAATCGACACACAGCCTGCCAGAAACGATGCACAGCATGCATCTCGGTGAAAAATTCACTGCATGCCAAACCGGAACGTCGCAGCCTGACTTCGCAAGGAGAAGATCGATGCAGCGCCAGCGCAGCAACCGGAAATTTGACTCACGGCCCACTGGGTCGAAGCACAGCCGAGCCGGAACAACGCAGCCCGACTTTCTGAGAGGAATCGCTGCAGCGCCTGTTGTGCAGTAAAATTTTCCACGCAACGCCCACCGGATTGACACAGCCCCTGTGACTTCGTCCTGCCAGTGCCAGATTTCAATGCATCGTCCCTGGGGCATCCAAAAACCCCGCAACCCAAAGAGGATCCAAGACCGAGCGCTGGAAATTGACGCACACCTCCCTGTTTTCCATGCATACCCTCCTCTGCGGTTCTTTGCGGAGCTTTTGAACGCAAACCAGGTACTTTGTGCTTGCAAGAGACATTTATTGCTTTTAAGAGATTAAAGACACTTTATATCATTTTTACAGTGATATCTCAACATATACTTATTGCATCTTAATCGTTTTGACCTGCATTTATCCAGATAAATATTATATATTTTTCTAAACACTGTGTGGTGTATTTTTGTGGTGTTCTACTGTGTTATTGCATGATTTATTGCACAAATACTTTACACATTGCCTTCTAAGTTAAGCTTGACTGCTCAGTGCCAAGCTACCAGAGGGTGGTACAGAATGATTTGAATTGTGTGTGACTTACCCTGACTAGAGTGAGGGTCCTTGCTTGGACAGGAGGTAACCTGACTGCCAACCAAAGACTCCATTTCTAACAGAAATAAAACAATGTCAAGTCATAAGTATACAGAAAACACCTCACTAACTTCAGATTAGCATTAGCATGTTGGGCTTCATGCAAAAGTTTTAGCAACATTCATTTAGAAAAGATCAAGCTATGGCGCTATCAAGAATAGCAGCAGTATTAAAACAGTAGCAACTGGTACCTGAAAAACAAAAGACAAACACAATGCACAGATTTATACATTTACCTCTCCTTAAGGTAATCAGCAACAAGGTTACAACTTCATCAGGGGGACAACAACATCAGCATAACATCAGGAAAGGAACAGGGTAGGGGGACGGTTTAGAATTTGGACTATAAAATTACTAAACCATCAGAGCATTAGTTCAGTATTGAACAGGCATAGTAAACTCAGAAAATAATCAAGCACCAGAATGTCAGTAGACTGACTGGCAAAGCATGAAGTGTCAAAGTGACAGATCACGCCAAGTACGAAGTGAAGTCTCTGGAAACCAGGAAAGTATAAGCTAATCACAAATGGTTCTCAAACATTAAATTAACTTACTAAACATTGGTCATTGGCTGAAAATATCATGCGTAGAAAGAACATCCAATAACAAAAACATCAGATATCACAATTGCATAAAATGTTAGCTTTGAGAGCGCTGATATGCTTTTGTTCCCTCTACGTAATTCAAAGTTATACTAAATGTATCCTGCACACATCCTTTTCCAAATTCGATCTGTGGATCCATTGATTTGCACATACCCAATAGGCTATTGCTGGACAGTACCTACAAAGATATAGAAACATTTTCCTCGTACCATTTCCTTGAGAGAAACACATTTTTTAATAAGATGCACAGAACAAATTTGTGACTTGAACAAAAGAAGTTTGTTATAGAATGGGCATGATCAGGTAAAAATGTATCAACAGGAAGAACACCGGGAGTTAGATAACTTCGCACTGTGGCCTTGTCTGCTTGAGATCCAGTAAAAAACAAGAAATACTCATTATTTCAGCATTTATTTTAGCAAACATGCTCTTAAAGAGACAGAATATCTTCTCATTACAACATTAATATATTATTATAAAACATGTGCAGGGCTTACATTCTATGGTGGCCACTAAGTAAGGCACACTTTTTGTGTTAACATTGATTATTGATTTAAAGCATTTCACACATTAGTACACAAACATGATCACGTAAAAGATAATTATTAGTAATGATTTTCTGCACTTGATGCGCTGTCCTGTGCCACAGGAAAAGGGCAGAAATGTGCTGTATATACAAGATACGGCACATTTCTGTCCTCTCCCCCCACGCTGGCACACAATGGCCACCATGGTGAAAGGCACACCATGGTGAAAGGATGCCTGCATCGCAGACAGGATTGTTTCTGTGCGCGATGTGGCACCTACCCTTTTCCATTGGTCCTGGATATAAGAGGTAATGTAAGCAGGATGGCTATGTGTCACATTACAGTGGTCATAGTCTACTTATGTGTATGCAGAGACCTGAGTATACGTGACATAGTGAGTGACAGTGTAATGTAAGTGAATACAAGTATAAGTTGGAATGTGAAGTGGCAATACATGTTTTATCTACATTATGGGTTTACTTACCTGTTGTCCTCTGCAAAAAGTACGCAACGTGACATTGCCTTGCTGCAGTGGATGATGAGATCATAGGTGCCATGGTCCCAAAACGGTCAAGGGGTCCTACACAATGCTTGCCACATGTGTAGACCCACTAGTAGGAGAGAAGAAGTGAAATGCAGACATATTCCAGTGTGTAAAGTGTCTTCAGCTGGTCAGATTGCTATTGAAAAGCCACTGCGTCATTTCCTATGGTTGGTTTAAGGAGGCACAGGAATTTTGACGCATTCCAGGCTTAAAGTGATGCATCTCAAAGATACATCACACAGTGTAAAACTTGTAAATATAACTGTGAGTGATGCAGCCGGTAACAGCACATGTATTTTTTTTGACTCAGCCCATGAAAAACTGACGCATTAAGCAAAATACATAGGGGGTCATTCTGACCCCGGCGGTCATGGACCGCCGGGGCCAGGGTTGGCGGGAGCACCGCCAACAGGCTGGCGGTGCCCCGCAGGGCATTCTGACCGCGGCGGTTTGGCCGCGGTCAGATTCGGAAAGCCGGCGGTCTCCCGCCGGTTTTCCGCTGCCCAAATGAATCCTCCATGGCGGTGCAGCTCGCTGCGCCGCCATGGAGGATTCTGACACCCCATACCGCCAGGAACAGGATGGCGGTATGGGGTGTCGTGGGGCCCCTGGGGGCCCCTGCAGTGCCCATGCCAATGGCATAGGCACTGCAGGGGCCCCCGTAAGAGGGCCCCACTTTGTATTTCAGTGTCTGCTTTGCAGACACTGAAATACGCGACGGGTGCCACTGCACCCGTTGCACCTTCCCACTCCGCCGGCTCAATTCTGAGCCGGCATCCTCGTGGGAAGGGTGTTTTGCACTGGGCTGGCGGGCGGCCTTTTGGCGGTCGCCCGCCAGCCCAGTGCAAAACCCAAAATACCCTCAGTGGTCTTTCGACCGCGGAGCGGTATTTTGGAGGGGGGAACTCTGGCAAGCGGCCTCCGCCGCCCGCCAGGGTGAGAATCACCCCCAAAGTTTTTCAAATATGAGGCAACATGGAGCAGAGAATGGCCGCCAATGCATCAAAAGAATTATGCAACAGAGGAGCAAGCGTCTTGTAAATATCCCCCATAATATGCATGCATGATGGGCATTTTACACGAAGAAAAGTGCATACCGAGGATGAGACTGAAGATGGTCTGGAAGCACTTTGTGGAAATCAGTACTGATTTGGTGGTCTAGACCTGTACAGTGACAAATTTATGGAGTTAGAGTCATTTTTTGGACATAGAAACTTACTTTGCGTCAATGAGATGCAGAGTAGGCGTTCCTGTGCAAAAAATGACTCTATGGCCTTAGCGCCATATTTATCCCTCCATGCTAAAATCAAGCACGGGCGGAAGGAGGGGTAAAGCTTGCTTTGCACCATTTTTTAACGCCTGGGTCAGGGCAGGCGTTAGGGGACCTGTAGGGCTATTTCCATGGTGGAACACCATGGAATAAGCCCACAGGTGCCCTCCTCAGGCCCCAGGGACACCCCCTACCCACACCAGAGGGACAGCGGACGATGGGGGACACCATCCCAGGTAAGTATAGGTAAGTATTTCTTTTTTTAAAGTGCCATTGGGGGCCCTGAAATGGCCCCCCTATATGGCACTGGGTGCAGTGGCCATGCCCAGGGGACCCTGGTCCCCTGTGCTGGCCATTGGGGTGCTGGGCATGATTCCTGTCTTTTCAAAGACAGGAGTCATGTGGTATGGATGGTTTTGCGTCAGAAAATGACTCTAGGCAGGTTAAACAACAATTGTGCCTGAATAACAATTGCTTGAACAACTAATTTTAAGGTAAGGTTTTCTTTTTGTTTTTTATGGTTTATTAGTTGTTTAGAATATATATATATACATTAGTTGTTAAGGCAATTGTTATTCAGGCACTATTGTTGTTTAGACAGTAGTTGTTCAGTACTTAGTTGTAGAGACTTTTTAGTTGTTTAGCAGTAGTGGTTTAGGCTATAGTTGTTTAGGACCTAGTTGTTCTGTCACATATTCATCTGCAGGCACCTGCTAACCTTCTGCCCGGCTGTACCACTCCACCTTGTAATCGAGGCTTGAGAATGTTAGCGCAGTCTGTATCCTCTCAGTAGCTTCCTTGAATTGAGTTGATCATTTATTTCACCCTGACACAAAATACCCTTTCCAATGGCTTCAGTGCACATTGTATTATTACACGTTTTCCACTACTTGTGGAACAGTGTGTTTTCAGATGGTGAACTGGTTGCGCCTCGCCTAACACTTTAACCCTATTTAGTTCAGATTTTATATAGCACAAACTTAGCCCAACAGTGTTCAAGTGGTTTACACGAGTACCAGATTATATTATACAAGGTCACGTTTTTTGTCGGTAAAGGGGATTAAGGGATTTTATCAGAATCACAGGATGTTGAGCCCAGGCAGAGACTCGAACCTCGTTCCTCAGTTTCAAAGTTGGCTGTGTTTGGCCACAACCCCTTCACCTTGCTCCTCTGTTATGAAATCACAGTAAAAACATTAACTCTCCAAGGTCATTTATTTACCTTACTGGAAATCACAGTGATTTTGAGTGAAAATCTATTTTTAGTAAAGGTATTGATTCAATTAGTTTCTGGCTACGACTAGGGTAAATAGAGAGTGTTGTTTTGAAGTTACTTCTGAAAGCACCACAGTTGTTTTTTGTAATTTGCTTAACCTGAAGTTCTGTTTAAAAGTTCTCTTTTTAGAATTTGCTTGCCTTTTTTGTCTTGTAAACAGATTACTACTGTTTGCTTTACTTAAACTTGCATCTCAGTTCTCTGAGGGGTATATATTATTTCAACTGGAGTGCCAACACAGAAGCTTACTCAATGTAAAATTCTATGCAACCACGTGTCCCCCATTTAAAAAAGGAAAAAAACACATTTAAGCTAGACATTTTTTGTTGAAATCTGCACTTTATTCTGGGGTTTGTGGACTGTGGCAAGTTTGGTAAATTTGTAATTATTCGTTAAGCACTGTGTTTGCAGACACAAATAATTTCAATTGTATTGACTATAGACTGCCTTTTTCCTGATCTGATGCTAAAGTATTTGCTGGCCTAGATGCAAAAGTCCAGGTACACTGCCTACACAGTGCTTCATTTGTTAAGATGAATAAACCCATTTTTTTCTCAAGGTTTATTTTTTAAAGTTCATTAGTGGGGTTGCTGTTTCCTGAAAACCAAGCCTATATAGTTTTGATTTAATTTCATGCCTCAATCTTCCACTTTCTGTCTTTTATTTCATTATTGCAAGCACTTTTACATCCCTGCTTTCTTCCTTTGTCACTGTTTTCCTATCTTCCTTTCTCCATTGTCCGTCCTTGTCTCTTGTCCCTGGTCAAGCTCTCTTGGTGACAAATAAGAGTGCTGGTACCCACGGTCTGCAACCACTGGCATACATTCAGTACATATGTTACACCTATCCAGTCATTGTCATTTTGCACGTGCAAGCACCCAGGAACACACAGAATGAGGAAACTCACAGATAATCACTTCATATATGTATTGTTAATCATTACATGTGCTTTCTCTCTGAGGCATGCACCCTGGCAACAGTGCAACTAAGATGGCATGAAAGGGCTGTCAGTGATTAAATCATTTTAATCCCCCTTCTCTTGTGCCAGCATAGGCATGTTAGGGGCAGGCCCACCTGTTAATGGTTTGTGAGCCTAGACCTAATTTGATTTTTAGGTTTTGTCACAGCAGTGCACTCTCTTGAGTGGCCTAGATTGTTTCAGCTTTTGCTGGTGAGGACTGCTTTGTGTATCTGTTCTGGTCTTGCCTCGGCAGTATTAGTTTTATTCATGGAGTTGCTATGACGAGGGCTGTAGCTTCAGTGGGGGTGTTTGGGGTGTGTTAACTCCATAACAAATGTTTCCTCTAATAAGTCATTGGGTTTTAGGTGCTTGCAGTCGTGTTTGGTGACATCTTTGTCGGATTACACACACATGGACGCTGACAACAACACACACTCTGTTTCTCTCTCTTTCTCTGTGTTTTGAAGGTCTTCAAGAAAGTTGGTAATTTTGCAAAAGATAGCTTCCAACTTAGTACCCCTAACAACTCACACTACTCGCTTTCCACTGCCGCTTAAACTCCCCCTCATGCCCCACTTGTTGCATAATATATTTTGATAGGATATGCCAGTGTGATTGTTGGAAAATATGAAGCCCACCTGGCAACCCTACAATTTTACTGACCAGTATACGCCACTGGCTACGACTTGTCCTTCACGTGTGACTGTCTACTTGAGTAGTGGCCAATCAGAAGGTTACTCTTTGATCTGTGTGTTCCTTGAAACCACGTTGGCTTGTTTTGTCCACCAGTAATATGCTGAGGTCTTCAATCTGGTTACTTGAGGGATCTTCTAATAAATTATCATACTTTATGGGGTAATGATTTGGGCTTTTCGAGACATTCAGTACTATGGTATTTTTATAGTGTGAACCTAGTCAGGAAGCAGCCCAGCGCTGTACAGGGTCAAAGGAAAAGACACAGTAAACAAGCGATTGGAGGGGAAGCTGGGTTCTGAGAAGGTAGGTGGACTGCAACTACATAATGATGTGATGCTCTTGTATCTCTTTCCAAAAAAGTTGGAGCAGGGTTGGGGCATTCCTGACAGATACTGGGATGCTGTTTTGGGCGCATAGATGGAGAATGCTTGTTGATTATTTTTTTTAATTCTTAAGTCGTGTGCGCAAGCGTTTTGACGTTTTGTAAGTCCACCGCAAACCCATCACTATCATTCGTTCATGGGCTTGCCTTTCAAAAATCTTTTATCACCAATGGTAAATGCTTTACGTTTGTCCTTCCTTGGTGTGGTTTTGTTACCACCTTGGATACCGGCCATGCATGGATAATTGCACGATTGTCGATATGTTTGACTGAGCAAACTTCTTTTTCCTTTTGTATCTCTCCTTCGCACTCATGCTCATGGCGTTCATGGTGCTTTGAATTGACTCGCCTATGTCCACTGTTTTACTCTTCATTTTCAATTTATGTAGCAATTAATGTCCAGTTAGGAATTTACAACGCCATTAGCTCTAACTCGAGCAAATGCGAGACCCATTGTATTGCAAACGCTTGTTTCATTAGGTGTGAGAGCATCGTCGAATGTGTGAGTTCAGAATGTGACCTGTAGAAAAACCTCTTTTGTGTTTATTAGCCTAAAATGTTGTTCTCTGTATTACGAATCGAGACCAAATGTAAGGGATAATGGGCCTGATTATCCTGTTAGTTCGCTAGCAGCATCCTTACCTAGAGGAGGGTAGGAATGTTTCTCAGTTAATGTTTAAAAACTTCTACTTTCAATGACAATTCTTCTAAGAATCTGTAATAAGGTTAAACGCTTCTACGTGTTAAAGACATACACTTCCAAGAATTTTAAAGACACCTTATCATATTTAATAAGAGAGTTGTTGCATAATTTACGTGCCTAATATTTTCAGAGTACGGCTCGTGTATGGGCCCGAAGAGCCAAGCCTGACCCTTGGCTCGCCTCTGGCTCGTGTCTGCCTGTTAATTTGATGGCTCGTCCACCCCTAACTTAAAAAGCCCTGCTGGCTGACGCGAAGTCACAGAGCACCATGCGGGTCGAGAAGCCCCTCAACTGAACACTTTTGATGTGTGTTACTTTGGAATATCTGGGTTGACTTCTGGAGCTACTTTGCCTAGTTCATGCAGGGACTCCCTCTGTCTAATAACATGAACTTAATTAATCATAACTGTGTTACTGTAGACGGAAAGCACAAGCGTCGGCACATTTCACATCAGGAAAACCCGCAAGAGCGCCGTCCGCCTCCTACACAGAGGACACTCACAATGAATGCAAAGCTTCCCTTTTATCTGAAAGGGAAAGGCAAGAACAGGCGAGGAAGCAGCCCAAGGAAAGGTGAATGAAAGTGCTGACACGAAGGACCTGCTCCAGGGGAATCACACAAGATATTTCTATGAAACCCTGGTTCCAGAAAAAGCGAATAGGCCACAGGTCAGCTGCCAGTTTTCTAGCTAGCTTACTAACCGCACGCAATGCCTCTCATAATACTTCTGTCTTTATTTCTCAAATGCCTTAGACCTGCAGGAACGAGTTGTGGGTATCAGTAGTATGTACGGGGTTTATTGAGGGCCCCATAACATTTAAAGAGAGCATACACCACTCTGAGACGTTTGAAGGCATAGCAAAAGCGGGCGCTGACCCGGGGCCCCAACTTGTAGGGGGCCCCCTGAGAGAGCCAGCTCTATCCGCAGAGTCTCTTGCCCTGATGACCTTAAATAATTATTAAACAGATTGTTTTAAATATCGTTCTCTTACAGTTTATTTTTAATATGGGTGATGTATGGGTGTCTTTTAAAGACATTTTTCAGAAAAATGTTTGTTTTTCAATAGAATTCAACAGCCATAAAAAAAGGTTTCTTTTATATCAAAAGAGGATCTCACATTTGAGAAATAAGAGGGGGTCACAGAGAGTATTTGTAATAATAATGATAATATAAGTGAGCTCATGTTGTGTTATAATATTGAATACACACGTCACTATCCCCGAATATTAGATATATTACATTTACAATTTGGATGTGCATGCCTATGCATGCCTATGCACTGTCAGTGAGCATGCCAAAGAGGGCAGGGAATTAGACAAAGCTGTTCCAAACAGGGGCCCACGCAATACGTTTGTCCCAGGGCCCTCGAAATCCTTAAGATGTCCCGGACACCCCTGGGAGCAGATGTTGTCCAAACTTCTCATTGACGGTCTGCTGTTCTTCTGCCCAATCTAAGTTCTGTTCTTAGCATATCATGTAGGCTCTCAGGGCAGCAGTGCCCTCACCGCATCTTTCTGGCTTTGACATGCTGCCTTATTTATGACAAAATCGAGAAATTCATCTTAGCTAAAAAAGAAAAGCCAGGCACTCTGTTTCTGTGGATCCACCGTAGGTCCACCTAAGTAAGCCTGAGGTGCAGTGGCACTGCTGATCATCAATTGTCTCATGCTTTCATGGGAGCAGCTGGCAGCACATCTGGTCCTCGCTCCAGCTTCCCTGCAACAGGTATCCTGTCCTGCTTGCTACAGTCCGCCAACCTCCCACTGGTTGGCGCTTGTCACCCGGTCTTTGCTGCTCTTTTTTGCCTATTTTCTCTTTCCGCTTTCTTGCCTCCTTCTGCTCATGCTTGCCTCTCTGCCTCTGTCGTCTATTTGCCTCTTTCTTCACTTTTGTCACTTTTGCCTCTTCTGATCGTTCTTCCATCATTCCAATTCTGCCCCGTCGCCTCGTTCCCTCTTCGCTTTCTTTCGGCTTCCTGCCCTTTCCCTCCTCCTGGTTCCTGCCTCCCAGCACCCCTCCCTCCCCCCGGGGCCTATTTATTCGAGGCCCCAGCGCAACTCCATTGAGCAGGTCCTCGCACCAGCTCGTAAATCAAAAAGGTATACACAGTTCCACTAAAATAATGGAATCCTATATTTCAAAGGTTCTTGGAAATCCAACTTGTTGGAACAAGAGCCCTCACTCACCATTTGGTGACATGCTTCATCATTGGGCTATGCTCCTCGTCAGGCTGGCACTGCAATGCCTGACAGGCCCCACAAGGGGGCTTTTTGCCAGAGATCTTTTGACAATGGATAATAGCCGGTCAGTGTATATAGTGTTGTAGGATTGGTAAACAAAAAAGAAAAAAAGAGTGCTGTTAAAAATGACTAGAGGTGAAACTTATTTTATTAGGATATCTAACCTCTGTCATGATTAAAAACAGATGTGAGGGGAGGGAACAAGGTAAGGTCTAGTCTCTCCAAAAAAAAGAAAAAATATAAATAACTGTCATTAAATCTCTCAACTTAGAGTGTGGTGTATGTATGTACAGGATACCCTGTACTAATATGGAATCAAGGTCAACATGTTTCTCGCTTTTTAGTCTATACGATCTCGTGCGATTCTTCAGGACCAATTAACCTACCTAATCCTAAAGTTATCTGTTACCCATAGTAGGGAGATTCGCATTAGGCTGGAACCTAGAATATAGGAAACGGATAGTAAGTCATAAAAATTTTACAGAACATTCAATGATGTGTGATGTGCGAATACAAACATGTGATATCTCCCCTTCGTGATGTGCATATAAAAATAGGTGGAGACAGTGAAAAAACAGATAAACGGCAAATACAGCCATTCTTACCCTCCTCATATTAGTGGATGGGCCCCATCGGGTAAGGCACCAAGCTTGCGTGGTCCAATATGGTCTACATATATACACAGGTATAAGAAGGAAGACATTATTTAAAAAATGAATCAGAGTCATCTATTATGTCTAATTACATCAACACATATCATACTGCTGAATGCCATATTTCTATATGCTAACAAGCTCTCTCTCCAAGAGTATCTGGTAGGGATAGAAGGTTTCAGTGTAAAAATGCCGATATCATATCTCTATGTAAATAGTAGTTGGTGTTTGTCAGGTATCGTACTGAATGAAAAAAAAACACACGTTTATGATGGACACAGTGTCCACAGTGACTCAAGAGCCTCCACTGAAAAAAGATGTCTTGTTGTCAATTCAACACATGTTTAGCGTTATCGATCTTGAGTAACCGCAATATTAAGTATGTCTCGTAACAGGCACACGGATCGCATACTCAGGTCCCAAACACTTGACGGAGCAGCGTTTAGCATGCCGGCTGCCGATGCGGGGACTGTGCTCAAAGGTCCCGATCTCCCGCGTATGAACAAGCGCACCTATATTGAAGCCCCGACCCGATACCCATAATGGGATCGCATAATCGGGTCCCAATAAGCTAGCGTGTACTCTTGCCACTTACTTGAATCTATCCCACGGCTAGCGGCTCCACCTGCCCCGGCTTGGTACTCCTGGAAGTGTGGGGATCGGCCGGTGGGCGGAAACATTTAAAAGGAAAAATTGAAAAAAAGCAAGGACCAAAACACGGGAGGCCATCTTGCCTGCCGTATCAAAAGACAAATAATAAACATAGAAAAGGGACAGTAATGTCTATAGAACAGAGGGGGCCATATTGGATAGGGAAAGTTATCCCAAATATAATAGGAGATAGACAAGAATAGTAGTCAGGATTAAATTAATTGTACGAGTGGTAGACATAACTTTATGGTTCAAGGGCTGGTATCTGCATACTTAAGGTTAAAACACTTTACAGCCCAAAATAAATCGAAATGTTGTATAGTGCCTGGAGCATAAAATCAGAAAACCCTCTTTATTTCTTTGAATAGTGAAGAGAGGGGAAGTCTAGACACTAGAAAAGATATTGGAAAAAAAGTAATCTTGTGTCAATAAATAGATGAGACAGTCCAAATACAATTCTCTATGGATAAAGTCAATCCATGGGATGTCATCGTTAAGCCCAATAACATGCGTCCTCAATCTATAAACCCAACGTTGTTCTTTCTCAAACAGACGAGTAGTACCATTTCTATGATTCTTGATGATTTCCAAAACGACCCATCTAAGATTGTTGGGAGTGTGATGCTGCTCAATGTAATGTTTAGTCAATTTTGTTGAGGATCTCTGGCATCTAATAGTACTGCGATGTTCATTAATTTGTGTCTTGACCATTCTGGTGGTCATACCTATATACCGTAAATTGCAAGGACAAGTGATCATGTAGATGCAGTTTTTTGTATGACAGTTAGTGTGTGTCACCAACTGCCATTTCTTTGGTTCGCCCAAGTCCAGTTCTTGAGTGTTGGTGGTCAATGAGCATATGTTACATCCACCACAGGGGTGGTGTCCGTTGACCCCCAGCCAAGATCTGACTCTAGTTGAGCCTGGATTTCTATGTGGTACTGGTCTAGTATGTACCACCAGATCTTTGATATTTTGTGTTCTCTTAAAGACAAAAAGGGGGCATTCCAGGAGTTCACCAGCACTGTTGAGGATGGGCCAATGTCTATGAATGATCTTTTTTATATGATTACTTAAAGGGGTGAAAGTGGTCACGCAAGTCAGCCTAGACTGTCGTTCACGTGTGTTAGGGACTAGTAAAGTATCTCTGGGAATGTTTCTAGCTCGCTTTTTGGCTTGTCTAATAACAGAGTTAGGATAATTGCGCTCACTCAGTTTATGGCATAAAGTATCCGCTTGTGCATGAAAGTCAGTAAATTCAGAACAGGTCCGTCTGATTCTTAAGAATTGTCCAAAGGGTAGATTGTTTCTTAAAGATTTGGGATGGTAACTATCATAGAGTAAAAGACTGTTCCTGTCAGTAGGCTTGTGAAAAATAGAGGAGTATAATACCCCATCTGTCAAAATGATACGTAAGTCCAAGAAGGAAACTTCTTTATCTGAGAAGCTGGCACTGAAGTGGAGGTGGTTGTCCACGGTATTAACCCAATGGATGAAAGCCTTGGCCTGGTCTACATCACCCTTCCAAACCACCAAAATATCATCTATATAGCGGTGCCACAGTCTGATGTTGGAAAAAAATGGTTGTGTAGGTACGAGTATGTGGCGTGGATCAAAGGTGTACATATACAAGCAAGCTAAGCTTGGCACAAAGGTGCTGCCCATAGAGGTACCTTGTATCTGGTGATAAAGATTGTCTTCAAATTGGAAAAAGTTTTCTTTGAGCGCCAGGCTGGCACATTGCATGATAAAGTTAATGGGGGTGTTGTAGGTCCAAGGAGTGGACCAAAGTATATCTTCCACTGCTGTTAGGGTAGCTTCCTGTGGTATGTTGGTGTAAAGTGCCTCTACATCAAGGCATATCAGCATGTCCGTAGTACCTGTTGATTTGATGTGTTCTAATAGAATCAAAGTATCCTTGGTGTCTTTGAGAAAGGTTGACGTCTTCTGAACAATAGGTTGAAAGAAGAAATCGCAGAACTTAGAAAGGGGCTCCAAAAGAGATCCTATCCATTATACAATAGGGCGACCTGTTGGAGGAGTGCCTTAATGGATTTTTGGAAGACAATAAAAATAGGGTACTCTTGGGTCTTTAGTATCCAAAAATTCAGCTTCTTGTTGTATAATCCAACCGGCTGCCTCGGCTTCAGTTGACATTCCACGGATAATGCATTGCAAACGAGAAGTAGGATTAGTCGAAATGCGTTGGTAGTACGTGTTGTCACTAAGTAATCTAAGGCATTCTTGTCTATAGAAAACAGTATCCAGTATTACAATTGCACCCCCTTTATCTGCAGGCTTAATAGTAATATCTGAGTTGTGGGACAAAGAATGGATCGCTGTCTTTTCCATTTTTGACATATTTTGGAAAGGATGTACAGTCGCTAAGTGCTGTACTTCGCGGCGCACTGCCTTCTCGAAAGTGAGTACTTCTACGGGAACAGAGGCGGATGGAGGCATAAAAGTGGATGGATTCCTCAGATTCGTGTCACCCTTCGGAATAGGCGGAGGTTGGTCTTTGAAGAAGAAGTGCAGCCGGATTTCCCGGAACAGAGCCGTAATCTCACAGTTCAATCAAAATCGATCATGCTTAGGGGTTGGTACATAACCCAGTCCTTTCTCCAGAACTGATAGTTCCGATGGGGAAAGAATGGTACCTGATAGGTTGACGACTGGTTGTAGCATTGTGCCTCGACTCCTGGTTATCATTTGTGGTTCTTCTTGCACCCAATGAACGTTCCTGCCTCCTCTTCTGTTTCTGCCTCTGCCCCGGCCTCTTCCTAAAAAAGGGTTATAACTCGCACCAGCTCCCCTGTGACAGGTCTCCTGTCCTGCTTTCTACAGTCTGCCAACCTCCCACTGTTTGGCGCTTGTCGCCTGGTCTTTACCTCTTTCTTCTCTTTTTAGGTCGAGCCTCAGCATTCGACCTGGTGTTTACTTAAGTATATTTATAGTGGGGAAGGAAGCGATTTCATTTGTTGGTTGCTGTGTCCTTTAAAAATTATTTCTTGCTATTGATCAGTTCTGCCTTCTTCTCCCTCCTTTTTCTGTTTCAGAGCAGTGACCTATTACTGTATCGTTCCACTTAGGTTTCTTTATCTGTTGCTGTGATGGACTTTTTTTTTTCATTTCTTTGTGGGTGTTTTAGGCTGGTAGCTACCTGTGTTTTATTGCAGCATTCCATTCCTCCCACCGCCTCCCATGTCCCTGACATTTGTTTTGGCTTTATTTCAGTGCTGTCCTCGTAGCTCTCTCTCCAGGGCCCCTCCCTGTCAGCACTCACAACATTGCACAGAGGGCATTGCTTATCTTTATTGGGGCCATATATCTCCTGAGGCCACTCTGGTAGCTTCATTAGAGATTTGTTAAACTGCAAGGCAAGAATGCTTGTATGTTATTGTTTTTGCTGCAATCACCCTTTCTGATATTGACGCTATTTGTCCTGCTGTAAGATTATGGTGAGGTAAAATGTCGGACATAACACCGGTGGAAATTTCATTTTAAATTTTACGGCGGATTAGAATTGTAAGAAATTGCACAAGTGTGGTTGCTAAGGTGATGGCAGCGTATTTAAAAAAAACCTCCCTATTTCCCCTTTAATTAAGTGCAGAGTTATTCGACCGGGTGTTGCTTGTCTCGCATTGCTAGATATGAAACACTTTCGCTCCAGAGGCAGGCGCGTTCCCTGGAGGACGCAAAATAACCTTTTCGGGGCAGTAAAGGATTGCAGTGCTTGTGCAGAGCTCTTAAGTGTGCAGTATTGGCTCCATAAACTGCGCACTCACGTGTAGAGCGTAGGGGGAATGCCCTGTGAGGATGGAGGCCGTGAGTGAGAGCCACTACCTAGGGTTCCTTGGAGCCTGGTGCCATGGCTGTCATTTCATGGAGGAGTACAGTTCCAGTATAATCTGGCCTGTGATTCACCGCTTTGTAATATACATAACCTGACTGCCAAGCTCGGTGCTGTATGTTTTGCATGTTCCATAATTTGGCAGTGTTTGGTGCATGTTGCCTTTGGCAACGAGACGCAGCTTGATCCCCTATGACATATGAATTTGCATAGAGTCAGAGGAGGAGCAAACCAGCCCCCGCAATTTAAATTACAGCCAGCATGTTGTCTTCCAGGATTGGATTAAATCCAGTTAAACTCTTCGGGACCCAGCGCTAGAATAGCAAATGTGAAACTGACTGGCAGCTGCGAGCTGCTCGTGGTGGCTCGGCTCTTCACGTCGCTTCCTTGAATCTCAAATACATATACATAGAGGGGCTCATGATGGGCTGCGTTCTCCTCAAAGCCGCTGTGTTTTGAATCAAGTCATCTATTTTGGGATGCAAGGAGGTGGGGGCGTGTGCCTCTTCTCCCTCGCACTTCTCACTCTGGTGATATTCACACAGTTGTGTGCACCTACCTGTGTGATCTTGCTAGGTTACTAAGGGGACGTTACTGCTCAAGTCTGAGAGCTTAGTAGGGTGAGGGCTTATCAGCGATGCCACGTAAATTGCTTGTCACATTTTCTAGGCTTCCTAGAAGTGGGCTGATTTTGTATGAGATACAAATTCAGAACACTGAAATGATGAGTGATAGACCTCTATGGCCATGTTTAGGTCACGGAGCAAGCTATGAGCATTCTCTAGCATCAACCTACCCAGGACCGCTGGAATTGTGCAGCAGGGTAGAACCACCTTACGAGGCAAGAAAAGGCAAATCATCCAGGACATTTTGTGACTATTACCTCATTATTTTGTCATTCTTTTACACATGTTAACACTTTGGGCAAAAGGTTTAAACTCTTACAATCAAGTTTGACTACTAAACACACCAATAAGTAACAGGAAGGCGACCAGTCAACATTTGCAAAGGGTCTTCCACTAAGTAGCAACAATTGTTGCCATGTTTTTAGTAACATTGATCTAGAAAAAAAAGTAATATTCAGATGATGAGTTATGAGGAAAATGCAGCAAGTCTATAATTATGAGGAAAATGCCAAGGCTGCAGAATCGCATAGTTGCAATTGCCCTGTTTGTAGCATGTGACACTCCTTTCCATGATGTGCCATGGGTCCACATCCTGGGATTGAGATGATCCTCTGTTTTTTTGAAGTATTTGGAAGTAAAATAAGGCTTTACAATCAGCTAACGTGGGCTCATGCTGCTTGCAGCAAGAGCTATTCACCAGAATCCGTTGCCAAGGGGGGAGTCACACCAAAGGAAAAATATTAAATTATTAAAAAGCAGTCTGTGCCGTGGCAGCCATAAATAATTTATGGTCTATGAACAGCCTCTAGTTGCTGCAAGTGTGGGAAAATGGGTACACTATGGGGGTCATTTTGACCTCAGCTGTCTTTTTTAAAGATCGTCGAGGGACCGCCGTGCGGAAGACCGCCAGTGGTGGCGGTTTGCCGCTCGGCCTATTATGACCATTGGCAGCTCCCTGTCCTTTTACAGACGGATGGCCGCCAACAGCCATACTGGCGGGCGGCAGGGAAGTGGAGGTTGCTCCACCTCCACCGCGACGCCAACAAAACACCGACCAGCGAATCACATCCTGTGATTTGGCGTGGCGGTGTTCTGTTGGCAGTGTGGTGTCGGCAGAGCTGCCCCCATGGCTCCCATCCCCTCCCGGAGGATCGTCGGACAAGGTAAGTCGATCGTCCGTGAGGGGAGGGGGTGGGTGTGTGTTGTGTGTTGTGTGCGTGCATGGGGGTGTGTGTGTGTGTATGTAGAGGGGGTGTGTGAGTGCGTGTATGCTTGCAGGGGTGTTGTGTGTATGGGAATGAGTGCGTGTATGTCTGTAGGTATGTCTGTATGGATGTCTGCGTGTATGTTTGAATGTGGGTGTGCGTGTCTGACTGTGTGTGTGGATGTTGGCATGTATGTCGGTATGTGTGCGTGTATGTGTGTTGGTGGTGCCTGCGTGCGTGTCGTGTGTGTATGAGTGATGTTATGTTGGGGGTCGGGGTGGGGAGGGGGGTCCTGCCACCTTTGGGGTGTGGCAGGGGGGGTGGGGGTAGGGGAGGGAGTCGGGGTGGGGGGTGGGGGAGACCTCTATCAGTGCCAGGGAAGGAATTCCCTGGCACTGATAGTGCTTACCGCCAAGGATTTCATGGCGGTTTCAAACCGCATGAAATCCATGGCGGTCAGCCGGGTCCAAATACCGCCGGCAGTATAGTGACGGCCGCCGGGCTGGAGACCCTAGTCTCCAGGCCGGCGGGCGGAATGGAGAACCGGCGGATGACCATGGCGGTAACCATGGTCATAATACACAGAGGAAAGACCGCCAGCCTGTTGGCGGTCTTACCGCCGCTTCTCCGCCTTCCGCCAGGGGCATAATGACCCCCTATATCTTTGGTGTTTATGTCGAGTGCACAAGCGCTTTGACCTGTTGTGAGTATTGTGGGCTTTTAACCACGCCCACCGCATGCCCATCACACTCACTCGTTTGTGGGCTTACCTTTAAAAATGTTTTGTTATCATTGGTAAATGCTTTATGTTTGCCCCCTTGGGGCGGTTTTGTTACCGCCTTGCAGACTGCCCCAGTTACATGAATATTTGCACTAATGTTTGACTGCAAGCAAACTTCTTATTCTTTTTGTGTCTCTCCTTTGCGCTCATGCTCATGGAGGCCATGGCGCTTTGAATCGGCTTGCTTATGTCAACTATTTTACTTTTCATTTTTAATTTAAGTGGCAAGAAAATTCCACTTAGCAATTTACAACGCTAATAGCTCTAACTCGAGCAAATGCAAGACCCATTGCATTGTAAATGCTTGTTTACGTTGTTGCCTCTTTCTGCTCTTTTGCCTCCTTCTGCTTGTGCTTGCCTCTCTGTCTCTTTTGCCTATTTCTGCTCTTTTGCCTCCATCTACTCATGCTTGCATCTTTGCCTCTTTCTGCTCTTTTTCCTCCTTCTGCTCGTACCTGCCTTTTTGTCTCTTTTGCCTTTTTGCCTCTTTCTTCTCTTTTGTCACTTTTGGCCCTTCTGATCATTCTTTCACCAGTTCGAACCTGCCCCCGCTGCCGTGCTTCCCACCTGCTTCCTGCCCTTTCCCTCCTCCTGCCACTCAGTGCCTCTCCCTCCCCCCTGCATAGCAGGCATGCTGCTGGCACACTCAAGGTGCGCCACAGACGAGCTCGTATGCGCTCATCCGTGCCTGGACCACGCCCAGTGCCATAAACCCTGGCGCTCCCACCACCCATCGCTATATCGCGGAGGAGTTCGTGACCCTGGATGCCACAACAGCAAGTGCTGCACCTCCTCTCCTCAGGCAATCAAAAGACCCTTCACCTGCTGATGCTACCACTTCTCCTGCAATGCAGGGACACCATCTCACACAGGATCCTATTCTGCACCCGCCCAGAAGGCCACGAACAACCCGAAGCCGCTCCAGTGCATCCTGCAAAACACCCGATCCCTCTGCAAACACGCTATTGAAATCTGGGACACCATTGCCTCCCCTATGTAGCCTTCATCACTGAAATCTGGTTCAACCCCTCCTCGAACCCCGACATAGCCACCGCAACACCCAACGGCTACAAGATGATACACCAAGACCGCACCAACAAACACGGCAGAGGAATCTGCATCATCTTCAAGGATACCATCTGATGCATCACAACCGATAACGACCCTGCACCTCTCATGGAACACCTCAACTTCCAACTACAAACCAACACCAACATAATGGTAGGAGGCACCCTCATATACAGACCCCTAGGACCTTTACCGGACTTCGCACCATCTCCAACAGCCCCTCTAGCCATCGACTTCAACTACTTCATCCTGCTCGGCAACCTCAATTTCCACATCGGCGACCCAAATGACGCTAACAACACCACTCTCCTGGTGAAGATGAGCAATATTGGCCTCGCCCAACTGGTCATCAAACCCAGGCACAAACCTTGACGCACACTCGACCCCATCTTCACCTCCAGTGACAGATCAAATCCAGTCACATCACAGAACTCATGTGGTCCAAGCACACCATTGTCCACTTCACCATCTCCAGCACACAGCATACCATGAGCAAACACCACAGCTCCAACCGCTGGGACAAGGTAACAGAGACACAGTGAACTCAAGCCCTCATCCCAACCCAAGGCATCATCAGGCATAGAACAGGCCATCCAGAACATCTCCACCAGGATCACCAAATTCACTGACAGAGTCGCCCCGCTGAATCCAGACAGAACCAACAAAACCTCGGGACAAATCAGCTGGTACACCCCAGAGCTCAGAAGTGCAGCTGCTACCAACTTGAGAAACAATGGCAATTCACCAGGAATCCTTCCAACAGAGCCACCCACAAAGCAGCCCTTAGCGATTACCACCAGCAAATCAAGGAAGCCAAGACAGCAGCCATCACAGCCTGCATCGACATAACAGCCAACTGCTCGAAAGAACTATCCAGAATAGTCAAAGAATACTCCAACCGGGCAGCCACAGAGAACACTATCCAGTTGTCCCAAGAACTCTGCAACACCCTCTTGGACTACTTTCACAGCAAGATTGCCACCATCTACAGCAACTTCGACCCCCAACCCACAGTCCTCACACCTCAGCAGCCTCTACCAACCAGTGCATATAAGCCAGAAGATCACCACGTGGACACCGCTCACCACACAATCCACCTTGGTCATCATGTCATCCATCCACTCAGGAACACACACCAACCCTTGCCACCCCCACCACCTGTTCAACCTCAGAATCATTCACATCAGCACAGAACTCATCAGCATCCTCACCACCTCCATTACCACAGCAGACTTCCCATATAAATGAAAACATGCAGAAATCAGATCCCTCCTAAAGAAACCATCCGCCGCCCCCAGCAAATTGAAACATTTTCGACCGATCTCTCTGCTCCCCTATCCTGCCAAAGTACTCGAGAAGGCCATCAATCAACATCTCACGGAATACCTAGAACAAAAATACCTGCTTGACATCACCCAATCAGGATTCCACGCCAACCACAGCACTAAGACTGCACTCATTGCAGCCGCATATGACATCAGAACACTCCTCAATCGTGGGGAGACCGCTGCTCTGATCCTCCTCGACCTCTCAGCTGCATTCAACACCACTTCCCACCACACCCTCATCAACAGACTCCAGAGCATCAGCATACTAGAAAACACCCTCAAATGGATCACCTCTTTTCTGACAGGACCTACTCAGAGCATCAGGCTACCTCCCTTCACCTCCGAACCCAAGAACATCATATGCAGCGTAACCCAAGGTTCATTCCCTCAGTCCCACATTGTTCAACACCTACATGACCTCCCTTGCCGACATTGTCAGAACCCACGGTCTCAACATCCTATCCTGCGCAGACGATACACAGCTTATCCTCTCACTCACCGAAGACCCTCCACAACCTTCCGCAACGCTATGACCAATGTAACCTATTGGAAGAAAGCAAACTGTCTCAAACTCAACTCTGACAAAACAGAAGTACTGATCTTCAGGAGAAACACATCCATAAGGGACCACAGCTGGTGGCCAGCCAAACTCAGACTCATTCTCACTCCAACAGACCATGCAAACAACCTCACCATCAACCTCGACAACGAACTGACCATGAAGTGACAAATCAATGGAGTCACCTCTTCCTGCTGCATGCTCTGCAGAATCTTCAGATGGATCCCAGTCAACACCAGGAAAACCATCACCTAGGCCCTCATCACCAACTGCCTCGATTATGGCAAGGCGCTCTATGCCTGCATTTCCACCCAACTCCTCAAAAGACTCCAGGCCATACAGAACGCGGCAAATAGACTTGCCCTGGACCCCCTTAAATGGGCCCACATCACCCTCCACGTCAGAAACCTCTGCTGGCTCCACATTCAGAAGAGATGCCAGGTTAAGATCCTCATGCATACCTACAAGGCCATACACGATCAAGGACCAGCCTACATCAACCACTGACAGCTCCCACCAACCTGCCAGACACCTGCACTCCTCCTCACTAGCCCTCACAAACACACACCCGAATCATTCGCAGCCGCAACAGTGGCCATTCCTTCTCCTACATTGCTGGTAAGACCTGGAACAACCTACCCCCAACCTCCGAACAGCACCCAACCTTGCGGACTTTAAAAAGAAACTCAATCCCTGACCTTTCAACTGATACCTCAAACCCCAGTGCCCAGATACCTCCAGGAGTGATAGTGCTGTGCTCTACAAATAATAACTGGTTGATTAATCTGGTGAATTCCCTGCTTGTACACAAGCCAGCTTTGCGCCTTTTAGGTTGGGATTCAAAACCTGTATAACGCTTTTATCAGCTGCAAACATCCTACACTGTTACCATCATCTTTTTATTACCTGCTGGAGTCCCTCTTTGAAGAGTGAATGGATAGATGAGAGAAATGTAATTTTGGCATACTGTATAAAGCCTTTATTTACCTTCTCAGGAATGCCAATGGCAATGCCCATTAGCCACGCTGTGTAAGAGAAACAAGTGGCCTGGTAGCAGTTTCCTGAAATAATTTAAAAAAGTAAAAAGTAAAGAGAAAAGGAGGGGTAGGTTGGTAAGCAACGACAAGGCAGGACGTCGAGCCTAGTATGGAAGAGGCTATGTAAACAATGAGTCCTGTCAATCCATTCTGCCAGCCTGGATGCAGGAAATCCTCACCTACATGTTGATACCCTGAGATGTGCTGGAGTGCAGTAAATCCTAACCTGGCTGATTTCAAAAGCAGGGAGAAGTCACAACATTGTAGTTTCTGGAATTTTAGGTGCTCCGAAGGTATAAACAAACATTATTTCTCTACTGCAGAAATACTGGCTGAAATTTCAACAAAAAAACTGCAAGTGTTTCAACAAACCTCAAAACAATGATATTTATTGGTGTTAAGACGGGAATGGAGTATAGGAAAAGACATACTATCTATTATGAAGTATTAAAGAAAAAGTTGCTTACCTTTGGTAACGATTTATCTGGTAGAGACATATTCTAGTTGCAGATTCCTTACCATAGAATTTCCCCAGGCATCAGACTGTATCCGGAGATTTTTTTCTTTGAGCAGTACCCTTCTGCGCCGTCAGGTGGCATCGGTCGATGCCATGTCTGTCGTTGGCGTTGTGGTTGCTTTGATGACGTTAGGGTCGTATATAGGTGCTGCCTCAGCGTAGTGACGTTAGTTTCTTTTCACAACTTTCCACGCAAAAGCTCAGAGCCATGAGGAAAACTGGAAATGGTGCACCAAAGTGAGAGTAGAGCAGGTGACACTATGCATATTTAGAGCCCCTGAGTGGTGTCACCTTTGGAGAGTCTGGTTCCCCAAATGCTCTAGTGGACAGAACAGCACTGAAGCTATGGACAACACAGTTGCTTTAATTCCAACAGGATTTCCAGCAGGTCAGCCATGCTGGTCGTCACATGGGATAACACACCCAATGGGTAGGTCTTGCCATTGGGTAGTTCCCCACCAAGCTGTTGAGTGGGTGCTAGCCACAGCCCTAGAAGTCAGGTAGGAAACATGGGAATAGGGTCTGGATATAGAAAATCCTGTGGTGCAAATTCTCTGTAGATTTCTTTAACACAGGCTGTGCCCCAGTGAAAGAAACAGCAGAGACCAATAAGAATTTTCAATGCCACGGGTCTCGCATTTGCTCGAGTTAGAGCTATTAGCGTTGTAAAGAAAAAGAAAGCAGCATGATCGCACTAAGTAAAATGCAGCGCCATCGCGCTATGTGGAAAATAAACAGATAAAGCTGTTCGGACACCATGCTGAAAACATCAAGCCTCGTATGTTTTTAGTAGTTTACCGGTGCTGTGTAGGTGGGCTAAACGCTGGAAAAGGCATGACGTATGTATGCCTTTCACAAATGAAAGCAAGCAGATTTTAAAAGGCAAGCCCACGAATCAATGTGAGTGACTGACGTGACATGGGCTTGGTTTGAAGCCCAAAGAGAGATTACAGAATGGGACGGAACGCTTTGCACTCGCCCATAAAAATTGCATAGACTTGGGAGTCCAGCATGAGGAATAGCCTAGGGAACCCACGTGTCTTCTTGATCCCACCACTCTCCACCCTGTGTATACTGAGAGCTAGTGGGGCCTGTATGGATGCGTTTTATCTGTACATGTTTATATTTAGAATGATTCCTATATACAATAGGTTTTCAACGTCTATGTCTAGATGGACCTTATCCACTAAGTGATCCCCCTTATGGATTATTCAATATCAGAGTGCTGTCCACCCTTATAACTGCTGTCCACTCCTATAAACCCCTAATAAAGGAGTATGATACATTGGGCCTGTATCTATCTTTATTACAAACTATGTTGTTGTCATTGTGCGAAACAACAAAAATCCAACATACACAAGTAAAGATATCACTTTTTAAAGGTTTAAAAGAGTCTTAATCTATAAGAATCAATGGTTATGGGGCGGGGTCTGGCCACGATTCAGGATGGCCGCCTAGGAGCCGAGCTCCGTGAGGCGACGGGCCGCGGGACGAGGGTGGCGGCGACGGGGGTGCACCAGAGCCCCCCCTGGCAACGTTGGAGCACATGCGAAGGGTCGGAGGCGATGGAGGGCCGACGCCCGGAGAGAAGGAGAAGCACTCTCCCCTGACGCACCGTGGGGAGAGCAGAGCACGGACCGGAGGCCTGCGGCAGGAACACAAGCCGCGGCCTCGAGTGACGGACCGGCCCGCGACGGAGAGACGCCCCTCCCGGAGTCCTGCGATAAGAGGCGCGCCTCCCCCTGCCCTTGCTGCCGCAACCACCACCGGAGGAGGCGTTGAGCGGCCGACACCTCGCCCGCCTGCCCCCGCGAGCGGTGACCGCTCTCCCCTGGGCTTGGGGGGAGCGGGGGACGGGGCACAGATCTGCGACCCGGAACAGAGGGGGGACCCGGCGCTGGAGACGTGCCTCCTTCCTCCTTGGACCCCGAGGGCGACGGGTGTTGCTGGGCTCCTCCGCCAGCCCCGACAGCATCCCCCCCCACTAACCTAGCCTTGCACCTATGGCCTCGTGGTGCGCTGCGCCATAGCGGAGACCTGCAGAAACGATAACCCTACCTCACCTCATTTACACTCTCTAGAGTACCGGTCTTGTACATCTCCTAGGATATGCGGGACTCATTTGATCATTTTATCATTTTATCACCTTATCAGCATATTACTCCCACCTATGGCCAGTTTATCCTGATTAGAGAAGGGCCGCCAGGTATGAGAGGGGGCTCAAGACTCAAGTTTAAAGACCCTGGCTCCCAAGTGAGTGCCATGGAGGGCCCACCGTGGGTGATGGGGAGGGAGTAGAGCAGATCACGGACATCTCTACCTAGCGCAAAGGAACATCCCACTCCCAGATCTGGGTTGCCATAGGAGTAGTGTACACCCTCTACGCAGCCCACTCCCCCATCTTCCCCCCCCTTTGTGGGCCACCTGCCTCCACCGAGCACGACCCAGATCTGTGCGCGGATGGGGATGCCTGAGCAGGGGGGGGCCTGGGTGCCTCACGTGCGCCGCCTCTCTCAGCGCGGGGACCGCTGGCCGAGCGTTGATGCTCATTTGGCCTAGGTTTTAGACCCGCCGGTTAAAGTTCGCGGATATCGGGACCCCAGTCCTGATCTCTTTCTTTATCTTCTTAGACTCCCATTAGTTCTCCCTTTTCCACTGATACGCCTCTTCCTCTCTTTCTCTTCCTACTATCCTACTGCCTTCTCCCCTTCCTGTCTTCCTGTCTTCCTCTATCCTCTCTTTCCATCTAAAGACCCCTACCCCTCACCCCACTTACCTTCATCCCCCCGACCCGTTTTCCGCTACCCCACCCCACGTGCTCATACCCTGACATGGGCCGACAAAAGAAAGGAGGATGCCCAACGCGAATAAGGCACCGGCAGTACCCCTACGGATAGTTTCATGGAATGTAAACGGCCCCCCCACTACATTAAACGGAAAAAAGTCTTATCCTATCTTAATTCCAAACAGGCTGACATTGCCCTATTGCAAGAGACACACCTAGACAGACTCGAATCGGATAAACTACGATGGGACTGGGTTGATACCACCCTGTTTAGTTGTGATCCACCTCTATCCAACACGGAGAACACCCCAAGCAAATGTGGGGTGGCAATCTTACTGCGCAAAACCCTCCCTTTCACGATCTCAAATCATGGACCGACCCTGAAGGCCGCTATGTATTCGTCAAACTAAAGATTGGAGACTCTACACCATGTGTGGGCTCCATCTACGCACCAACAGGTCCCAAACGCCTCTTCTTTCTACAGCTCAACAGACTCCTGACTGAGATAGGGGCATCTCGTTATGCAATAGGAGGTGACTGTAACATAGCTAGAGACGCAGTACTGGACACATGTAACAACGCAGACAGGACCCTACAGACTGATATACTTTCGGACAATGGCCTAGTAGACCACTGGAGGCTGACTCACCCGGCAGAGAGAGAATTTACTTTTCTCTCACCAGTACACAGTACCCAATCCCGGCTTGACTCCTTTCTTCTCTCTCACAATCTAGTAGCCAATACTGTTGACGATAGCATACTGGAGGGAGGCCTCTCGGACCATGCTCCCATTCTTGTATCCATCCTGTTGGGTCTAATATCTCTGGGCCGCAAACTACCAATCCATCGCTACCGATCCCCCTAGGGTAAGCTACAACTGCAGGACCATGCAACCACTTTCGCCCAGGATAACCTGGGCACTGTAAATTCAAGTCGAACCATGTGGGCCGCAGCCAAGGCCTCGATACGAGGCCAGCTCATGCGAGATGCCGCATTGGCGAATAAAGATAGGAAAGAGCAAAAGGCGGCACTGGAACTCGACATCTGTCGACTTACCAGGCAATATACGGCGCATCCCTCCCTTCCAGGACGCCGAAAAATAGAGCGCGCCCAAATGGCTCTTAACGAGCTATATACCACCCAGGCTGAATATGCACTGCAGAGGCTACAAGGGAGACACTACGAACAAGGCGAGAAGGCTGGACGACTGCTGGCAGCCCAACTTTGCCAAAGAACAGCCGCTTTGGCTATCCCGGCTATCCGATCCTCCTCTGGGGAAATACTGACACACCCGCAAGCTATCGCAAATGAATTCGCGCTGTTTTACAGACACCTCTATACACCGGAAACAACAGCTAGTCCGACACAGACTGCCACCTTCTTAGAAGGCCTTGCTCTCCCCTCCCTATCAGAGGAGGGACGCAGTCTCCTGGTAGGGGAAATAAGCAGGCAGGAATTAGATAGAGTCATCTCCGACCTCCCCTATCACAAATCACCCGGGGAGGACAAATACCCGGCGGAATTCTACAAGTGGGTAGGGAAAGAGGCGATCGATATCCTGCATGAGGCCCTGAATGAAGCCTGTGAAACACAGACACTGGGGGCCATATCCAATAACGCCACGATAGCCATTATACCAAAACCCGGGAGAGACACTCTACTATGTGGCAGCTATCGACCCATCTCTTTCCTAAACTGAGACATCAACATTTTAGCAAGCGTTTTGGCAAACAGACTGTGCAAAGTAATACCGTCCTTAATCCATCACACGCAGGTGGGATTTGTACCAGGCCGCACCTCTAGGAACCACCTGTGCACCCTATGTCATACTCTATGGACCGCAAGGGACTCGCCGGAGACGGAGTTAGCCCTGTCTCTAGATGCTGAAAAGGCGTTTGACCGCATAGAATGGCCCTACCTGTTTGCAGCTATGGAGAGATTCGGCCTGGGAGACAAATTTATCACTATGGTACGGCTGCTTTATGGCCAGCCTGCGGCCAGAGTAAACTGTGGAGGCTTCCTCTCTGACCCTTTTCCTATCCGTAGAGGTACACAACAGGGTTGTCCCCTTTCCCCCCTTCTGTTCCTACTAGCGATGGAGCCCTTGGCCGTAGCTATCCGATCCTCCCCCCTCATATCCGGCCTACCGTTAACTGGAGGTATCTCCAAAATCTACTTGTATGCCGATGACGTCCTACTAACCTTCACGGACCTAGAACGATCCATACCAGCCTTGCTGGAGGTCATCAAGGAATTTGCAACCCTCTCTGGTTATCGAATTAACTGGGATAAGAGTGGGGCACTTCCCCTTTCGCGAGTAACTACAAAGGCAGCACTTCTAGGTTACCCATTCCGCTGGACACCGAAACGCCTTAAATATTTGGGAGTACTAGTCAATCCAGGCTTGGCACACATGGTGGCGGACAATATCGAACCCCTCATTCCGCGGACGAAACTTGACTTTGCAAAATGGACCCAATTGGGCCTTTCAATGTGGGGGCGAGTGCAGGCGGTCAGGATGGTCACAGTACCCTGCTTCACCTACATCCTGGGACTCCTCCCCCTACAGATACCCCTCTCCACACTACTAGGCATAGACGCGCTCATTAGATCATTCGTGTGGGGCCCAATGCGACCGCGACTATCATCTGCTAAGCTCCTAGCCCGCCGTTCACACAGGGGCATGGGGCTCCCATTGGTGGAGCATTACTCTTTAGCTTTGCAACTGTCCCAACTATCCCATACATTGTCAAAAGCACCAGACCAGCCTCTGTGGACCGCAGTGGAAAGACAGATGCTGTTTGCGAATGAGGGCCTCGGGCCCCCTACCGTGACGATCTCCCATCCGTCACCTCAGTGAATCCTATTCTGAAAGCGTCCAGGGCAGCCTGGCGAAGGGCCCACAGACTACTTGGGGTTCATCTCCTCATTCACGCCCAGACGCCCCTATGGTGCAACAGCGGTCTCCGGATAGGCGGTGATGTACTCAACTGGCTACAATGGAGGAGGGCCGGCATCCTTACCTTCTCGCAGGTCCTAAAAAACGACGTGCTCAAACCCTTTCCCAAGCTGCGGGAAGAGTTTGGTCTCCAGCCAAGCCAGGAATGGAGATATCTACAACTTAAACACTGTGGGGGTGATTCTAACCCCGGCGGTCTTAGACCGCCGGGGCCAGGGTCGGCGGGAGCACCGCCGACAGACCGGCGGTGCCCCGCAGGGCATTCTGACCGCGGCGCTTTGGCCGCGGTCAGTGCAGGAAAACCGGCGGTCTCCCGCCGGTTTTCCGCTGCCCCTTGGAATCCTCCGACCCCCCCCTACCGCCATCCAGTTCCCGGCGGTCCGCCCGCCGGGAACCGGATGGCGGTAGGGGGGGTCGCGGGGCCCCTGGGGGCCCCTGCAGTGCCCATGCCACTGGCATGGGCACTGCAGGGGCCCCCGTAAGAGGGCCCCTAAATGTATTTCACTGTCTGCTGCGCAGACAGTGAAATACGCGACGGGTGCAACTGCACCCGTCGCACAGCTTCCACTCCGCCGGCTCGATTCCGAGCCGGCTTCATCGTGGAAGCCTCTTTCCCGCTGGGCTGGCGGGCGGCCTGAAGGCGGCCGCCCGCCAGCCCAGCGGGAATGTCAGAATTACCGCCGCGGTCTTTCGACCGCGGAACGGTAACCTGACGGCGGGACTTTGGCGGGCGGCCTCCGCCGCCCGCCAAGGTCAGGATGAGGGCCTGTATCTCCCGGGGAGGGGACGCTGTCCGACAAGGGTCCCAGTCTTCCCCCATGGTGGTTTATTTGCAACAGTGGGGGCAACATAAGGGAGTAATGGCAGGCCTCTATGACCTAATCACCCGAAAACTCTACTCCCAACCCCTGGCGGATAGGATTCGTTTGCAATGGCAAACCCGATTGCAGGTAGTCCTAGACCCAGACGACTGGGAAGACGTTCTGGAAGCCCTGGACAGAGGTACTCGGGAGTCACGCCTAAAGTTCTGTCTCTTTAAGGTCTTACACGACTGGCACTGGTACCCAGCGAAACTACACAGGACAGGGCTCCTCCCGCATGCGAAGTTCTGGCGATGCCCAGAGACATCCTGCGATATAAAACATATTCTGACCGACTGCCCCACAGTTCAACCACTCTGGGACGTTGTGAGCTCCACTCTAGCCGAATCTATGCTGCTCCCGTCGCCACTCCCGCCTTCCCTCATACTCTTGTACGACACAACCTCCCTACCGGACCTCTCTAGACCATACAGACCATACCTGCACTAGCTACTGCAAAAATATGCATACTCCGCCATTGGCGGTCAGAGGCCCCACCAGCCCTGGAAGAATGGATCGTAGCCATGACCCGCACGGCCACGCATGAGAGAATCATCTATAACCTACAAGACCGAGCCCAAGTATTTACACAGGTTTGGGCCCCGTTCCTCACAGTGGGAAGATAGAAAACCACCCGGAAACAATAACACAACACCACCACCCCTCTCCTGCACCTCCCTCCCCTCTCCCCTCCCTATCTCCCACCTATCCCCTTCTCCCTCCTCTGTCTTTCACTCTCTCTCTTTCTCTTCTTTACTACTCTTATCCCTCTCCTTTCTTTTCTTCCCTACCCTGATTCCGATTTCTTTCTTTCCTCTATACTAACCTCGCTAGAGGCTACATATTGACCCTTCCCAGCATCTTCAGGTGACCTTTTTCGTAGGTCCCTCAACATGTGCCATGAGTAGAATACATAGCACCAGCCTAAACTAGCCAAGCGGCGACAGGAGACCTACGACCTATTATTTACACCGCACAGCCACCCTGACAATCCATAACCGTAGAGCATACAAATACATAAGCGTTATGGCCCTCAAGGTTAAGATGTTGGGGTTGAGCGCCCAGCAACACCGGCGCTCGCTCTCTGACCTGTTCCCATTCCAGTTATCGCACAGCGATAAACTTACTTTGTGCCCCTGGGAAACCAGGGGCTTTCACCCTCAAGTCCCTGCTGCACCCATTTGCCTCCTTTCCTTACCCTTTTTTTTTTGGGCCCACATCCTGAGTGACCGCCAACACGATACCTTGTTTGCTCGCTTATTTGTTTACTCTCTTTTTCTCACCCCTATCTATATTTCTTTTAATCCCCTTTTCCCACTGCACGTCCGATTTGAACAGTATATCATGTTCTCGTAGCACAAATGTCATTATCCTATTATTTCGCCCGTTTCTTCTTACTCTTTGATATACAATTGTTTATAAATGCCGGGACCTTGATCCCATTTGGTTTTGTAGTGTACTGCAGTGTTTAAAATACAATAAAAAATTATATAAAAAATAAAAATAAAAAAAGAATCAATGGTTATATCCTTTAACACAGTACGTGGGATGCGTCTAAAACAAAGAAAATGCGGGCCGCACAGGAGGTGAGGCGTCAAAGCGATGCATTGGTTCCTTACTGCGCAGGGGAGGTGATAGGTTGATTCTTTCCTTTCAGCAGAGGCAATGCATCGGTTCCCTTCTGGCAGGGGAAGTGATGCGTCACTTCTTTCCTAGCAGGAAAGGCAATGCGTTGATTTCCAGACACGGCAGCCTCGGTTCCTTACTGCTGTGAAGGGTCGATGAGAAACTGACACCTTGGGGACAATGCGTGGAAAATCCAGACGCGCTGAGTAGATGGAATTGCACTGAAACAGGTGCTGCATCAATTCTGCAGCTACGCGACCGGCGCTGCATCAATTCGTGAGCCGCGAGACAAGCGCTGTATTAATTTTTCTGCCGTGGAGTGTCAGTGTGTGGATTTTCTCCTTCAGGTCACCAGCTTCCACTTCCAAGGGCCCAGAGACTAGAGTTGGTACCACTCGGCAAGTCAGGACTCTCAGCAGAAGAGCCCAGGGACTGGTACGTGAAGTCTTCGATGTTCCCAAGACTTTGTAACAGGCGGTAAGCTCAGTTCAAGCCCTTGGAGAACCTTGAAAAGCAGGATGTAGAAGGCAAAGTCCAGTCATTTCAGTCCCAGGACAGAAGCAGCAAGCAGCAGGCCAACACAGCAAAGCAACAGGCAGGGTGGCAGCACATCCTACAGCATCCAGCTCTTTTTCCTGGCAGAATGTCCTCAGTCCAGAAGAATTCTAACTTTGTGGGGTCAGATGATCTGTACTTATACCCATTTCTGTATTTGAAGTAGGCAAACTTCAAAGAAATGTCTTTGTAGTGCACAAGACCCTGCCTTTCCTGCCCTGGTTCCAGGGACACCCCAGGGGTGTTTAAGGACAGGCACAACCCTATCCAGGTGCAAGTGTCAGCTCCTCCCACCACTCTAGCCCAGGAACACCCATCAGGATATGCAGGGCACACCTCAGCTCCCTTTGTGTGACTGTCTAAAGTGAATACACAAACAGTCCAACTGTCATTCTGACTCAGACATGTATTCCATAGATAGGCAGAGGCACAGAATGGTTAAGCAAGAAAATGGCTACTTTCTAAAAGTGGCATTTTCAAACCTACAATTCAGAAACGAACTTCACCAAAACATATATTTTAAAATTGTAAGTTCACAGACCCCAAACTCTGTGTTTCTATCTGCTCCCAATGGGAAATTATGCTTAAAATATTTTTCAAGGCAATCCCCTTGTTACTGTACGGGAGAGATAGGCCTTACAATGGTGAAAAACAAATTTACTAGTATTTCACTATCAGAACATGTAAAACACATCAGTACATGTCCCACCATTTAAATACACTGCACCCTGCCCAGGGGGCTGCATCGGGCCTACCTTAGGGTTGCCTGACATGTAGTAAAAGGGAAGGTTTGGACCTGGCAAGTGGGTGCACTTGCCAGGTCGAAATAGCAGTTTACAACTGCTTACACAGACACTGAAGTGACAGGTCTGAGACATGTTTACCGGGTTACTTATGTGGGTGGCACAATCAGTGCTGGAGGCCCTCTAGTAGCATTTGATTTACTGGCCCTGGGCACACATAGTGCACTTTACTAGGGACTTACTAGCAAATCATATATGTCAATCATGAAGAAACCAATCACCAATACCACTTACACAGGGAGCACTTGCAATTTAGCACTGGTCAGCAGTGGTATAGTGCCCAGAGTCTTAAAGCCAGCAAAACAAACTTCAGCATAGGATCGAAAACCAGGAGATCAGAAGCAAAAAGACACTTATCTGTGAATAAAACTCCTTTTACTCTTTGAAGTCATAGCACTGGCCGAGCATAGAGGTTATTGTATGTTATTTATTGTGTCATGCTGCATATGAGTTTCTAACGCATACCATCTTCTAGAGTTAGTCTTGACTGTTCATCTTCTCTGCCCAGAGAGATTCATGTGCCTAAAAGGGATAACTTGGTTATCTAATCGGAGCTCAATAGTACTGGTACCCCAGGGTACTAGTAGTAAATGACAGTATAGACACAGGATACTGCCACCAATCACTGGCCCCAGCCTCATGCGTGACTCCGACTTTGGTTTTCAGTTTGCTTTCTTCTCCAGCGTTGTTTTGTAGTCTTATTGTTTTATTTTCAATCTCTTTAGTTTTATTCAGTCTTATTGTCCTTTTTCCAAAAAACAGCTTTGTTGCCTACTTCTAAGAGGACGGAACAGTCTAAAAAATGAGATCATTGAAATCAATGCAGCAGGCAATCAAACACAAGCAATCCGACGGAGCACTGTTTTGCAGTACATTAGTGCTTCTTTTCGAAAACGTTACTTGTTTCCTTTATTGATGGAAGGATGTTAAAGACATCAGTGCACAGGATACTTTTTTTGGTGCAGCAGGTGAAGTGTGATCATCTCACACTTTTTATCCACAGAACTTTCATGATCTCACCAGTAACCTAACACTTGTGGTCGCCAATCACAGAATGTGTTTCCGAGTCTCCGCTAATCATCTGCACTCAGAATAGGACATTACTGGGATTAGTGTCAGAGTACAAATACTCACCAATTGTCACACATGGGCTGTCGAACAGATGATGGCTTAAAAAAACATCTTGCGCCTCATCTTGGTGCTTCGGATATTTTCTATCTTTTCATCTGTTCCAAAAGGAATGCTGACCTTGAGATGAGCTATTATTAATATGTGAGCCCAGAGGAATGCAGACAAGTTTGTAGGCCAAGGGCGGGATCGCAAATCATCCTTGACAGGTGCTACTTCAAGTTTCTGGAGGCATGACATAGAGGTGCATATTTGTTGTGTGGCATTTTGTTGTGGTGGTAATGTTTTCTGATGGTTTTCATGATGCTGTGCTTTTTGTGCTGCATTATTGTAATGGTTACTGTGTGTATAGTTTTGACTGTTTTTGTGTGGTGTGCTAGAGGAAAAGGAGGACATGTACCGGGGTATGAGGCTTGGCTGCTGTTCAGTGCTTAATTTGAGCCAGTGTTTTCAGGAGGAGCCACCACCACTTCTTTTTGGGGGCCTGCACATTTTTCCCCAATGGACTTTGAAACAGAGCAATAGAGGGGAAAACACAAAGGGCCATATTTATACTTTTCGACGCACAACTGCGCCAACGCTGTTGTGCCTCAAAAAATCTAACGCCGGCTAACGCCATTCTGAAGCGCCATGCGGGCGCCGTATTTATTCAATGACGTTAGCCGGCGTTAGCCGGCGGAGCTGCCTGGTGTGCGTAAAAAAAAAATGACGTACACCAGGTAGAGCCGGCGTAGGGGAATATGGAGCTTGGGCGTCAAAAAATGGGGCAAGTCAGGCTGAGGCAAAATTTTCGCCTCAACCCGATTTGCGCCATTTTTTTTGACTCCCAACCCCCATTGAAATGACTCCTGTCTTAGCAAAGACAGGAGTCATGCCCCCTTGCCCAATGGCCATGCCCAGGGGACTTCTGTCCCCTGGGCATGGTCATTGGGCATAGTGGCATGTAGGGGGGCACAAATCAGGCCCCCCTATGCCACAAAAAAACAAAAAAACAATACTTACCTGAACTTACCTTAAGTTCCCTGGGATGGGTCCCTCCATCCTTGGGTGTCCTCCTGGGGTGGGCAAGGGTGACAGGGGATGTCCCTGGGGGCATGGGAGGGCACCTCTGGGCTCCTTCCGAGCCCACAGGTCTCTTAACGCCTGCCCTGACCAGGTGCTAAAAAACGACGCGAAAGCAGCTGGACGTCATTTTTTTTGACCAGCCCACTCCCGGGCGTCATTTTTGCCCGGGAGTGTAAATACGGCGCACATGCCTCGGAGTCATTTTTTAGACGGGAACGCCTACCTTGCATATCATTAATGCAAAGTAGGTGTCCACGCTAAAAAATGACGCAAACTCCATGAACTTTGGCGCTAGACGCGTCTAACGCCAGAGTATAAATATGGAGTTCGTTTTGTGTCGAATTTGCGTTAAAAAAAACGACGCAATTCTGGCGCAAACAGAGTATAAATATGCCCCAAAGACGAACCAACAGTGAAAAAGGGAGAAAGGAGGGATGAAAAAAACCCTGCAAAAGTGAAATAAAGGAGCAGGGGGTGTATGGTCATGAAAGAAGGAGGCATAAGGTGGATGGAACACTCCGTAGACTTGGTATTCAGCAATCCCCACATTCATCAGTGTCAGCTGCAGGGCTCTGAAAACAACTTTGGGCCGCAGTATTTATTATGTAGCAATTCAAGCTGTGCTGCTGTTGCAGCCAAAGCCTCATGCGATTTTACCAGCGGGATTTTCCGGTAGTAGAATCATGTCTGGTGAGTGAATATAGTATTTGTTGATTTCTCAATTAAGGTAATCTAACATTTTATTAAATTTAAGGGATGTGTTTAATTTCTAGACAAAAGAGCAAACAACTCAGTGATGCCTGGGGTAGCATTGAAAGTATGTTTTACTCATCTTGTTTTTTTTTGTTTTAAATTGTTTATTGAGTTTTCAGTTTACAACATACATTACAATGACCACATAATCAACAGATTTTAGCAGCATCTGGCAAAGGTGTAGGACCACCATGCTACAGTAGATGTTAACATGCGTGAAAGTTCCAAACATTGTAATTGTAATTGGACATGTAGTCACTGAGTCGGTCTATGGCTAAAGAGGTATGCACTGAGAACTTCTACAGAATGTGGCTCATAGTCCAGCATGTCAATACTTTGCAAACAATAATTGAGCAGCACATGAGATTATGAGGCTAGTGTTAATGAAAAGGAGATGAGAAGTTATTAATGTCACTGCAGATGAGTATAACAACAGGTTCAACTTACATAAAACTATGAAGCATAGTTACAAGAATTGACACACAACTGTGCTAGAGCAGTTGTGCCTCACAATTGTTAATGCCACGCTCAGTCATTTCTAACCACCATGCGTGCACTATATTTAAAAGCGGCACACCATGGTGGTAAGAAAAGTCTAGCATCGAAAAAGTGATGCTCAACTTTGCGATATGGGGAACAGGGTCAAGACTGATTTACATATGGCTGGGTCTAAACTGGGGTGGCATGGTGAGCAAAAGAATTGATGAATTAAACCCAGATCTGTGACTGGTGGTGAATGTTTGATTGGTTCTGCATTCCATCCATCATTTGTGTTTATTTGCTTTTGTCACCATAAGTGCGCAGGGTATGCCCAGACATGGGTCCCGGGCTCACTGTGCCTCTGGATTCAAGCTAGCCTGGCTGATGTAGGGCAATACCCTGAAACCGGTCCCAGCATGCTTGTTTCCAATCCAGGGAGGATCTGGCCAGGCAGTTCGGGCTGGACTGTTCCTATGGGGAACAGGGTCAAGACTGATTTGCATATGGCTGGGTCCAAACTGGGGTGGCATGGTGAGCAAAAGAATTGATGGATTAAACCCAGATCTGTGACTGGGGGTAAAAGTTTGATTGGTTCTGCATTCCGTCCATCTTTTGTGTTTATTAACTTTGCGACACGTCGCGAAAAAAAATTACACTTGTGGCACAAAAGTTCATTAGCCTGATTAGCGGCACGTATTTAGGTGCTAGTCGTGCGAGCATCATTTTGGGCCAAAAAGCTTCCAAAAAAATCCAGCAAAAATGCCAAAGCGAAGCCACAAGGTGCCACAATGGAGAATGCAGGGGTGACCCCAGACAGTCCCCAATGAGCCAGTACAAGCCTGGATGTCCAGACAGACTCCCAAAGAAGGGGAAAAGGAAGAGGAAGTATTCAGTATGGCAGTACATAGTTGATAAAGTCAAAAGTGAGGCACATGTAAAAAGGACTGTGATGGTTTCTAAGAAGCGCTGGCACGATTGCAAGTGCAGAACAAAAGAGAAACTGGCCAGCAACCGAAAGGCAGCACTGCAGACCGGAGGTGGAAGTTCTGCACCACAGGAGCAGCTGGATAGGGTGGAGGAGATGGTGGCAGGAGTCCAGGGACAGGACACTACACCATATGATGACCTTCAACAAACTAAGGGTACGTTGCAGCAAGGGGCAATGTTGTAACTAACAAATGGCATAAGGGGGAGGCACATGAGATGCACTGTATTCATGTAAAAGGGTTGCATGACTAAACACAAACCACATGTAATGTGCACTGACCCCCCACACACACTATATGCACAGACCACTTCATAAAGTTCACACCACTCCCTTCACTGTATCAACTGTACCATCTGGCCATGTTTAACTCTTATTTGGCCTCATGTACCAGGCCTGTTGCACAGGGTGGGGCAGAAAGGGCTAGGATACTTCTTCCTGCACCACTGGGAAACAGCACAAATGTAACATACACACAACATATGGGGCATTTCGGTCATTACCATCTGTGCTGATGCACAATTTGGTGCCATGTGCCTAAGCAGGCACACCTGCACCATGCTGCAAGGGTGCCTGTGTTTTGGGGATGATTGCTGTTGTCCATGAAGGGACACCTTCCCGCATGACATCAGGCATAAGTGGTGTTTTCATCTTACTAAGTGTGATGCGCAATGCAGCACACAGAGAAATATTAAATTACTAGGACAAACAATAATGTCACTCACCCCTGAGGTGGTGTATAAAACTGCAGCATTCCCAGATGTGAAAATCTGGGAAGCTTCAGACCTTGGGTGGGTTACGTGTGTTGTCTGGGAACACCCCCAGCAGCACACATGAAATGCCACCTATCTGCAGTGTGAGGTCTGAAAGGGACACATAATTACCAGGTCATAAAAAGGAACACAAGGGCCCATATTCATACTTTTTTAGCGCCGCATTTGCGTAATTTTTTGATGCGAAAGCGGCGCAAACTTACAAAATACAATTGTATTTTGTAAGTTTGTGCAGCTTTAGCGTTAAAAAGCGGCGCAAATACGGCGCTAAAAAAGTATAAATATGGGCCTAGGTGTCTTCCTTGGCCTGTTAAATATGACCTGGCACACTGCACCACTGGAGTGTAATGTCAAAATTATGCTCTGGTGGGGAAGTGTGCTGTCAGTGTCTGGGAACTGTGGCCCATTGTTAACCTTGTATGATGAAATGAGGCAGTGCAGTGCAGCAGCACAGCCTCATTTGCTGTATCATCTTGAATGCGCAGGGATGTGAAGTTGTCGCCAACATACAATGCATCCCTGTAGTACCCTTGTTGATGGGGCACAAACTGCTGCCTAACACCAACACAGGCACACATTTAGCATGGTGTAGGGGTGCCTGTGTTGTACATGTGAAGGAAGGGACACATCCTGCAACATCAACAATCAGGAATGGTGTCTGCCACTTCCATTGTCTGTTGCTGATTGCAACACACATTGAAAGATGCAAAAATAGGCCCACAACAATGTTAGTCATATGTATCAACACTACAATGCCACCCATGAGGCGGTGTAGCAACCTGATGCATTCACACATTGACAAGTTTGGGAATGTTTCAGGTCCTTATTTCACCCCACATGTGTTGCAAGAGTGATGCAAAGAGGAGAACTGTCCACATGCATCCTCCTTTTCACCTCTTGTTATGCATGCTGTATCCTGCACCACCTATAGTAAGATGCAACCACCTCTTGTGTAAGTGTTCCTACAGGAAGGTGTCCCTTCATGCACAACAACACAGCTCTGCAATGCAGGCACCCTTGTATCCATGCTGCAGGGTGGCCTTTGTTGCAGGGATGAGTGTTGTTGTGCAGGAAGGGCCACCTTCATGCACAAACACAAATACAAGAGGTGGTTGCATCTTACTATGGCTTGTGCAGAATACAGCACAAATAGCAAGAGGTGACAAGGAGGAGGTATGTGGACAGTTCTCCCCCTTGCATCACTCTCACAACACATGTGGGCTGGCAGAGGAATGTGGCACATATCTAAAATTGTAAATCTGGCAATGCAACAGATTCCGTGCGCTTCCATGGGTGTTGCGTGGAAACACCCATGGCATGCAACTGCCATGCAGGGTAATGCATGAAAAGGGTCCATATGCAGAAGCCCATGTAAAGACATGCAAGATGGTTTTGACTGGACTTGTAAATGTGGACTGGCATAATGTGCCAACGGAGTGATCCAAAAAAATAATGCCCTAGTGGCACAGTGTGCCACTTGGGGCCCATAAATGAGGGACTTGATGAGTGGCTGTGCACCGTGTAAATAAGTCACTATGATTAACAACCTGATGACTCATGTGAACAGCTAGTACAGATCAACATTGACATATCTCTATTGAGATATTGCAGAAGATGATGTCATACCTCCCGGGCCAGCTGCCTGTCCTGGACTTCTCTAATGATGGCGATGACCAGCTGCAAAGCATTAATCCCGACAGTCTCCAGCAGATTCTGGGTGCCATCCAGACACCATCTCTGATCGCAGGAAGGAGACACAGCATTGCTGGGTCTCCAGATGAGCCACCTAACATAGAACACACACCACCTGCCATCTCACCCAGAACCTTTGACCCACAAGACCCAGACATCATTTTCCAAACTACAGAGGTAGGAATAGAGTGGGAGCTGGCACAGCAGATGCAGGTGGGTATGGAGACCATGGTGGGCAGCCTAACGGGAGTCCATAGGTGCCTCAGTCAAAATAAGGACAACTCTGCTGCCTTGTGAGGCATCTTCTCCCTGCTTCATGGACTTCAGCAGTCCCTGGCTTACATAGCTGGTGTCATAAGGCAGAGGCATGAACAAATGCCCTGCCAAAGTGGCACCAGCAAGGATGCCAACGTGCTCGGGGGGCTTTCCAAACTGTCCTGGAGTCCATGGAGCGTAATCAGGACTCCCGCATTGATAACCTAGCTGCCTACCACCGTGAAATTGCTGCTGTATTGCGAAACCAGCAGTACCTTCTTGCAGCAGTGATGTCTTTCATCTTTCCACACGTCAGCTGCCTGGACCTTGGAATCCAAATCTTCAGCCCCTGATGTGTGTGTGCCTCCCTCCATTTCAACACTAGTGCTACCCCTGGCACAGGAGGCACTGCACACATCAGAGGATGAAGATGTGGAAGGAACATCTTTCACCAGCAAAAACGCCTGGTAGCTTCAGTCTGTGGCACATAAACAGTTTCTCTTTTGCTCTGTGCTTAAGATCATGCCATTGTTGCAACAACAATCAATGTCTCCTCTTAACTCTACCACTGTTGACCAATCTCACATGTGGAATGTCATTGTGGTCAACCCTACCTAATGGCAATGTGATCACCTCCTCACTGATAAACTCCTCTCCTACACATGTCTTATGAGATGTCCCCCCCCAACTTTTGACTCAGTCTGTACATCCAATAGCTTGGGATCTCTTATGGGATCATTCTCCTGTGTACTGTACAGTACAACATATTTAATTATTGCACTTGTAAATAAATGCACTCAATATATAATTTGTGTTGAATCTGTGTTTGAGGCAGTAACTGTGTGAACTTCATGTACTGTGTGAGGCCAATACTCTGAGAGGCCTATTTACAAGGAAATGGCGCAGCACCACTGTTGCAGCAATGTTGCTGTGCTGAGCTGCATCATTTCCAAAATGCTGGGTTGCGTCGTATGTAAAAGAATACTGCGCACCCATGTATTTTCCCTACTGCTGGTGCTGAATCACCTACCTAGTGCCAATGCAGGCACCTCTGCACCATAGTGCAAGGATGTCTGTGTTGCAGGGAATGGTTGTTTATGTGCAGAAAGGTGTCTCTTTCTGTGCATAAACAATCAATAATGTCTCCTTGCTGTTGGGTACACCCACAGCAACACCCATTGCATGCCACTCTGCCACAGAAATCTGCGCCAGGGGCCATATTTACAATGCAGTGTTAAGCCATGAAAAGAAGCTTAGTGCCACCTTGTAAATAACAGAAGGGCACAGTGCCACTGGAGCATTACAAAAGGAGATGCTCTGCTGGTGCTAGGGGTTTGTCAATATGCCCCTGAGTACCTTCCTAAGGGATATGTGTGGATTAGTGACAGACACAAAGCCACACACACTGACTGCAACATGATTGAGGTGACTGATAGCGGTGTGGACTAGCAAGTATTACCTGAGGCTCCCAAGCATGGAATGTGCATGTGACAGCTAGCAGGCATGTATCACAATAACTGACACCAATCACTACACAAGTGGCTGGGTCAAGCAGGATGGTAGCAACAGTACAACATTGATGTGACAAATAAATGATGCATATGTAAGACTGAAAGTGCCAGCCAAGAGTGTCTCAGTAAAAAAATCTAGATTTAGGGGGAGTGCAATGACAACAACATAATGACAATGCAAGTTACATTACTTCACAACACAGAGAAAGGCTGTATGAATACCTGTTCTGGGATGTGTATCCAGGCACGTCCAGAGTGTCACATACATTGCTGAATAATGTCTGGAGTTGCTGATGTGACACAATTGCCAACCTGACAGGTACTTGACCATAGGGGTACACATAGTCACATATGTAACTAACTACAGCTTGCAAAGGCATGTGCCTAAAATGACCTGTGCCACCTAGACAGTAAATCATGATGGAGACTATACAGTAGGAAAAAAACAAGATTTAATTAAACTACAAATCTCAGCCTAAAAAATGCTAAAATAACTAACCTTCCTAAACTAATCTAACATACACCATCTTATCCTAACCTATTCCTACAACTAAGTTATCTTATCTTAACATATTCTATACATCTAATGCCACTTGATAAACATCAACCTCCAACCCCCTTTAAAGACATCTATAGACAAAGACAACAGTAATTGCAGCTAAACATTGACTAACTAAACATATAGCCTAAACAATCATATATTTATTTGTATTTTTTTTTAAAACAACATTTTTTTTATTTTTTATTTTTAACAACTCATATACCCAAAACATCACCCCCTCCAAACACCCCTAAAAAAGGGTTACCAGAAACCCACCCCTAAGAAAAAACTACTATGTACTACAACATATCTACAGTACGCTACTAACTATCTAAACACCCCAACTATGTAGAAAAATATATACAAGGGGAAGGGAAGTAGTGTCCATCAGGACCATTGTCCTCCTCAATGCCTCGTCACTGCAGCCCTAATCACTGTGAGCGTCTGTATCATCTGATCAGTCCTGTGTTCAAGTCTGGAAAACCTGTATTTCTGGTCTGCAAGCTCTATGCGAAATTCCTGCACATAGGGTGGCTTAACATATGTAAGTATAGCCTGTGAACCGTTGGGGCACTCGTTGTTGAAGCTAGTGTTGATGACCCTGCCCCGTAGAGCCTGCCCTGTCTGTGGCCGCAGACCTGCCTGCTGTGTGGGTGGTGGAGGCGGATGGTTCCTTGGGTTCCTTGAGGGAATATCTTTCATGAGCCCAAGGCTCGCTTCCTCTCATAGAGCCACCTCATCCTCCGGTACCCCTTCATGACCAGGAGTATGTGGCGGTAGCGTTCCGCATGCTTCTCAAACTGATGCTTCTGGGACGAGGTCATGTTTGCAGCTGCAACATGAATGGAACATGTCAGCCAATTGTATACTAGGCAAATGAACAACAGACATGCAATGAAACTACCATCTGCCGTTGTCACACGTTGGCCAACACAAATCACAATGCCATCCTTAAGGGCGAGGATAACACACATCTGCACACCAACCATCATTTCCACATTGCTCATCTTCTAGTATCAAGGCTAGCAATTGTTGCACAATAACATTGAGCTATCTTGGAAACTATTCAAAGGAACATGTCACCATTGACTAAGATTATCACACACATCAGTCATGTAACCATGGTAGGTTACACTTATCATGTTGGGTTGCTTATCTATGTCCCTCATGCTTGTGCAAGTGACCTTAGATCCGTGTGCATGTACCAAACTCATCTGAGCAAGGACTGCAAGTTAAATGTGGTCTCACAACAGCGTGTGCCTCATATGGCAAGGACAGATATCAGGACACACTGTTACATGGAAAATTGATATGACAGGTATCATATGTGAAAGTAGAGGGTGGAGCACACATGTCACACATAGGAGTATGATACTACTTTCATATCCACACAGGTCAGTACCTGGTGAGCTGTGCCATGACTTGATGCATAGTCCCAGAGTTACTTGATGTGTCCCGCTATGCTGCCCGTTGCCTGTACATGTGTCCAAAACTCTGGTCAGCACTCAGCACCGCCATCTCATATGTGGGGGCATGCATGCCCTACACCTTATCTCCACAGGGATGTTGGAACAGCACTGGCTAGTGCTGTACATTGTGTGAAGCTGTTTGCATCACATCATGGACCCTGTCTGGCCCACCACGATCTTATGATGTTGTGAGTGATGGCATGTCATATGACAATGTTGTATGGGCATCCATCTGGCCAAACACACGTCAAGATCTGTGAGGATGATATGGGTTGGCAATGTTGCAACATACAACACAGATTATGGGGTATTACACCAAAACAGTGGCCAAAACTTTTGCATTTTCAAGTGTGGCATGTTGACAACGGCCGAGCTAATCTTGGGGAACTATTAACATGGTCACACACAGATCGGTAACAAATTTAGTGAACAATATATTGCCACCTTGCATACATGTGTAGAACCCTGTACTTCTGAAACATGTGTTTACTGTCATCACTGTGTTTGAACTCATATACCATGTCCAACATTTACATGACCATAGCTGCAGGTTGCCACCAGTGCATTTGTTTCTTGTGATGCACATCCTACATACAACTGCAACCATACTGTCCATATCCATGTATAGCATATGGTCTGTAGTAGCATACATGCACTTGGTACATGGCATTGCTCACAACATACAACAGCACACAAAATACTTGCACTACACATTACACATACAGATTGACACCCACTGATAGCATCAGGGTCTGTAAAGTTTGCCACCTCTCCAATGATGTAGTACTGGGGTCCACATGCAAGAGAGAACATGAGACATAGCACTATGAATGTTGAACAATGAACACTATAGACAACTATTACACATCAGACATGATTTGCTAATGGGCAGAGAAGACTTAGATAAGTGAATACTCAAATAGGCCATTATACATGTCTCAGTGACATACATTGGTAGGCTAGGCAGACATGTACACATATGTGCTAGAACCATACATATATGTCTCAGCTACATTGCTCACATTTTGCAGATGACTTCCTACTACAACATTTTCCAAGCATAGCTAATTGTAATGCCACTGTGCACATACATGACTTATAGGACACACTCAGCCATGAAACCCTTTACTCCTGCAACATTTTTATCATCACATGTACATGATTATGCAACATACAACAGTAGTCAGGATGTTAGGGGACATGGACACATGTTCTTGGTAATCATGTACCCTTCCACCATGACACAGTTGTGTCGGCATTTAGTGGCTAAACTCAGGGGACGAGGACAGGAATATGCCATTTGTCTTCTTAATAGTGCATTGCTGCCCTTGTCATGGAAGCTACTTTGTGCAGACACATTACTCACAGCCCTGCCCTTTGTATTAACTTGGTAAAGGAGGCCCTATGGCCAACAGAAACATACTTGTAATTGCAAAACAGTAGTCAGCCACATAGATTGTGTACTCACCCACAGTTTCACCAACCTCGATTCCCAGATGGTCCAGAAGGTCCTGTTCCCTGGCGATGAAGTCTGCCCAGCAATGTTTTAATTGTCGGGCAGTGCGCTCAACCTTGAAGACAGGTGTCATGTGGGACAGGACCTTCCCCCACCACAGCTTTGCAAGCCTCTGTCCAGTATCCCAGTACAACAAACAAGATCTCCAGAAGGAAAAAATAAATACCCAACTATCGAAGCGAAAACCTCAATTTTTCACTGAAAAGTAATTTCTTTTAATATTGTTAAAGTAATTTAATCATAGTGTGAACAAATTACCTGTGCACCTAAGAAGACTAATACACAGAATAAAATCTAAATATATACAAATCCTATACATATTAAACACAACCAACAATTCAATTCGGGCACCGTAATACATAAAGTATAGGCTGCTTTAACCATCCAGTGGCAAGCAGTCACAATAAAAGGTAGTGACGGTAGTCCAAAGAAAGTATCTGGCCTCAGTGAGAGAAACCAATCACTGGAGAAAAGTCCGATACAGTCCGCAAATTATAAGTCCAGCAATTCAGGAATTCCAACGGTCACTCCTTTGAAATAACAGTCGACGCGTTTTGGCTTTAAAGAATCCGGCCTCCTCAGGACAATGGAAAAGGTGCCTGTATATACAGCAACAGCAAATTACTTAAAGCCATTGTGACATACAACCACTAAATGCACTACCAGATGCAGCGAACACCACATCTGTTCACCATTAAAAAAAACAGTGAACGAAAGGTAAGTGAAAACAATTATTAATAACCCAATTCAAAAGACTGAATGGCACATAGAGCCCTGTAAATTAAAAGTAGAGATGTAGTGGAAGTGAACTTAGAACAGACCCAGAGATGGAACAATAAAAATAATACAAATGAAAATTAAGACACCCATAAAGGGCTATACTGACACACAGCCCTTTAAAAGAAATTAGTTCATCGGGTATTTTGATGTATCTGGAAATAGGAGGAGAGCGTAGAGAGAGGGACTGACCTCAGGACAATAGATGCATAAATGCATCAACTGCAAAGGCGATGGGAAATGAATCGAAACTCGTGTGCTGCTGATTAAAGCACAGAAGATAAAAAGCATTGCTGTGAGCTGCAAAGATTCCTCAAAGCACCCCAAGCTAAAAAAGCGCTAACAAACGCGAGCGCATAACTAGCAAAAGCACATACCTCTTAATAGGTCGCGACCCGGCTACCTACCTTCCCGGGAAGCTGCTTTTCGGCATGACGCGCTGCCCTTGAGCGCGTATAAATAAACCAACATGCCGGTGTCAGAAACCTCTTGCTACGCGTCCCCATCATAGAAATAGACAAGGTGACTACAAAAAAATGGCTCCCTGCACAACATAAATGAGACGGCCATTTTGAAATGTGAAAACAATGTAAAACTATACACCAAACCGAAGACAGATGGGCCATGTTTGACATAACAAAAATCGATATCACATTTATAGAACCCACAGAACCAACTTTTAAATAAAACAAGCACAACAATAGTAAATAAAATAACTAATCCATGAAGATACATACACTCAGACAAAAATACAAAAATACATAAAGAAAAATACATAAAAAAACTTAATACAAGTACAAAATCTAAACAAACCACACATATTATTAAGAAAAACTCATATAGTTTTTCTTAATAATATATGTGTGGTTTGTTAAGATTTTGTACTTGTATTCAGTACAAGTATAATATAGTTTTTATAATAATATATGTGTGGTTTGTTTAGATTTTGTAATTAAGGACAAGTATAATATAGTTTTTCTTTAATAATACATTCATGGGTCTTAGCGCTCTTTCTGAGCAATATCTTTGCTCATATCAGTGAATAACTGTAGGAAGTTGGCTCTGTATGTGCTATTTCAAAGTAAGAAATAGCATGCACAGAGTCCAAGGGTTCCCCTTAGAGGTAAGATAGTGGCAAAAAGAGATCATTCTAATGCTCTATTTTGTGGTAGTGTGGTCGAGCAGTAGGCTTATCAGAGGGTAGTGTTAAGCATTTGTTGTACACACACAGGCAATAAATGAGGAACACACACTCAAAGACAATTCCAGGCCAATAGGTTTTTGTATAGAAAAATATATTTTCTTATTTTATTTTAAGAACCACAGGTTCAAGATTTACAATCAATACTTCAAATGAAAGGTATTTTACTTAGGTAACTTAGGAACTTTGAATCAGCAAAATAGCATGTACAGTTTTCACAAAAATGGCAATAAGCTATTTTAAAACTAGACACTGCAAATTTCAACAGTTCCTGGGGGAGGTAAGTGTTTGTTAGTTTTGCAGGTAAGTAAACCACCTACAGGGTTCAAAGTTGGGTCCAAGGTAGCCCACCGTTGGGGGTTCAGGGCAACCCCAAAGTTACCATGCCAGTAGCTCAGGGCCGGTCAGGTGCAGAGGTCAAAGTGGTGCCCAAAACACATAGGCTTCAATGGAGAAGGGGGTGCCCCGGTTCCAGTCTGCCAGCAGGTAGGTGCCCGCGACTTCGGAGGGCAGACCAGGGGGGTTTTGTAGGGCACCAGGGGGGGACACAAGTCAGCACAAAAAGTACACCCTCAGCGGCATGGGGGCGCCGGGTGCAGAGTGCAAACAGGCGTTGGGTTTGCAATGGAGTTCAAAGGGAGACCCGGGGGTCTCTTCAGCGAAGCAGGCAGGCAAGGGGGGGGCTCCTCGGGGTAGCCACCACCTGGGCAAGGGAGAGGGCCACCTGGGGGTCGCTTCTGCACTGGAGGTTGGATCCTTCAGGTCCTGGGGGCTGCGGGTGCAGTGTCTTTACCAGGCGTCGGGTTCTTAGAAACAGGCAGTCGCGGTCAGGGGGAGCCTCTGGATTCCCTCTGCAGGCGTCGCTGTGGGGGCTCAGGGGGGTCAACTCTGGCTACTCACAGGGTCGCAGTCGCCGCGGAGTCCTCCCTGTAGTGTTGTTTCTCCGCAGGTCGAGCCGGGCGTCGGGTGCAGAGTGGAAAGTCTCACGCTTCCGGCGGGAAACGTGCAGTCCTTTAAAAGTTGTTTCTTTGTTGCAAAGTTGTTTCTTCTTTGGAGCAGAGCCGCTGTCCGCAGGAGTTCTTGGTCCTTTTAGATGCAGGGTAGTCCTCTGAGACTTCAGAGGTTGCTGGACTCTGGGGAACGCGTTGCTGTTGCAGTTTTTCTTGAAGTGGGGAGACAGGCCGGTAGGGCTGGGGCCAAAGCAGTTGGTGTCTCCGTCTTCTCTGCAGGGCTTCAGGTCAGCAGTCCTTCTTCATTTTAGGTTGCAGGAATCTATCTTGCTAGGTTCTGGGAGCCCCTAAATACTCAATTTAGGGGTGTGTTTAGGTCTGGGGGCTTAGTAGCCAATGGCTACTAGCCCTGAGGGTGGCTACACCCTGATTGTGCCTCCTCCCTGAGGGGAGGGGGGCATATCCCTAATCCTATTGGGGGAATCCTCCATCTGCAAGATGGAGGATTTCTAAAAGCCAGAGTCACCTCAGCTCAGGACACCTTAGGGGCTGTCCTAACTGGCCAGTGACTCCTCCTTGTTTTTCTCATTATCTCCTCCGGCCTTGCCGCCAAAAGTGGGGCCATGGCCGGAGGGGGTGGGCATCTCCACTAGCTGGAGTGCCCTGGGGCGCTGTAACAAAGGGGGTGAGCCTTTGAGTCTCACCGCCAGGTGTTACAGTTCCTGCAGGGGGGGGGGTGAGAAGCACCTCCACCCAGTACAGGCTTTGTTACTAGCCACAGAGTGACAAAGGCACTCTCCCCATGTGGCCAGCAACATGTCTGGTGTGTGGCAGGCTGGCAAAACTAGTCAGCCCACACTGGAAGTCGGGTATGTTTTCAGGGGGCATCTCTAAGATGCCCTCTGGGGTGTATTTCACAATAAAATGTACACTGGCATCAGTGTGCATTTATTGTGCTGAGACGTTTGATACCAAACTTCCCAGTTTTCAGTGTAGCCACTATGGTGCTGTGGAGTTCGTGTTTGACAGACTCCCAGACCATATACTCTTATGGCTACCCTGCACTTACAATGTCTAAGGTTTTGCTTAGACACTGTAGGGGCATAGTGCTCATGCACCTATGCCCTCACCTATGGTATAGTGCACCCTGCCTTAGGGCTGTAAGGCCTGCTAGAGGGGTGACTTATCTATGACATAGGCAGTGTGAGGTTGGCATGGCACCCTGAGGGGAGTGCCATGTCGACTTAGTCATTTTCTCCCCACCAGCACACACAAGCTGGCAAGCAGTGTGTCTGTGCTGAGTGAGGGGTCCCCAGGGTGGCATAAGACATGCTGCAGCCCTTAGAGACCTTCCCTGGCATCAGGGCCCTTCGTACCAGGGGTACCAGTTACAAGGGACTTACCTGGATGCCAGGGTGTGCCAATTGTGGAAACAAAGGTACAGTTTTAGGGAAGGAACACTGGTGCTGGGGCCTGGTTAGCAGGCCTCGGCACACTTTCAAATTATAACTTGGCATCAGCAAAGGCAAAAAGTCAGGGGGTAACCATGCCAAGGAGGCATTTCCTTACAATAACGTTACCCTCTGTAGATACATCTCTACTGTACGTAAGTATTAAGAGGTGGGTTCCCCAAACACCAGGCCCTATGATGCATCTTTGCATTTGCCCGCACTCAAAGTTATGGGCCACACAAAGCCTGAGGCACCTAGTGGGGACATTAAGGTTGCAGTTTCTGACAATGTTCTTTGCACATACACTTTGACTGTACATTTCCTCACCATGTAGTTTTGCACAGACTTCCCTTTTAGCAAATTGTCTGCATGGCAGGGCTGGCATCAGACAGGAATGGCAGACTATACATCAGTGCACACTCAAGTGCAGGAATCCAACTGTATGAGTACACTCCCCTGCCCTATTATCTACTAGGGACATACAGGTGATGTATGTCAGCCTTGCCCTATTATCTACTAGGTACTTGCATGTGATTAATGTAAGCCTTTCCCTATTATCTTCTAGGGACTTTCAGGGGATTTATGTCAGCCTTGCCCTATTATCGACTAGGGACTTACAGTTGATTAATGTCAGCCTTTGCCCTATTATCTACTAGGGACTTACATGAGTCTGTGAGTTGGGATGGTATTTGTGCTTTTATTGCGTTGGCATTTCATTGGTAGATAGTGAGGCAGGGACATGTCTGCAGACCCAGGGTACAGATATTGTCAGTTCACACATGCATCACTCATACTTGTTTGTGCGGGACGAGCAAACAGGTGGACTTACTGACAGTGTGACGGGAATGTTAAGTAGCCTACACAATGTATGTGCTTATGTGTGTGGTCTTACAATGTTGTTTTGTGGAGTGATTTTTTAAAACTTTGTGTAGACATTCCCACATGTTGAAGCCAGATTGTGTACTGTAGGCCTCAAGTGCCACATTGCTGGCACTGTTTGGACAATTTGTACTTGATCCTTATCTTCCTCATCCTCACTGTCCAGTCCTTCTTCATATCATGGTATTTTGTCCATGTGATATTTGCCAATGGACTTCGACTCTTCTACAGGGCAATCAATATTTGCTGTAACATATCGATTGTATGCAGAATGAGTGACTGACACCTACACATCTCTGGACTACAGACCCAGCACTTGTGTAGTCTGTGAGTTACCTCCACAAAGTGGCTCTGTCAATTAAGTACAGGAGTGCCTGAGCCTTCCTTCAATGTGTGTGTGTTTTACATGGGCACTCACAGATAGCTGCAGCCAACATCCTTTGCCAGATGCACAATCAGCGTGGGTGGATTGTATGAATAGTCCTGACAGCAATTAGTACAACATGCATGTGGAAATATGTCTGTGTCCTGATGGACACATGCAGTTGGCCAAGGGTATGAGGCATATTATGACATTGTTTGACATCCATGTGAGATGACAACTGATTTGAGTAAGACAGGCCTAGACGTACAGGTGCAGTGCCCTCTGTATGTCACACACTATTTGTCATACATGTGTGTGCCACTGAGGGGTATGTTGTCAGTTGTCACCTCTGATTGTGACATGAAGACGTTGCATTGTCACATAGATGACACTGGTACAGTTGTAGTTACTGACTACTCTTATCCTACCAAGGTCTGATATATGGACAACATTCATCACATGGAATTTCAATTTGGCTGCTATCAAATTCCAATCAGACAGACCTATGGACAACATTCATCACATGGAATTCCAATCTGGCTTCTGTCAAATTTCAACCAGACAGACTTGTGTGATATGTGTGCTGATATGTAAAATGTATGTTCAACTGGCAATGTATACATTACACCCGCACATTCCTTTTTTAGTGCACGGTGTGTAGTTGTTTGGTCTTCCTAAGTGTGTTCCTACTTGATTTCCCACTGTTGTGACCTAGTCTGGCTTTCCTAGATGTGAAGGAGTTGCTGTTGCATTTGAATGTGACAGATACCCCAAGACAAATGTGTGATTAAATGATTAATTTAAATATTGGTGCAATGTGAAATTTTAGTTTCAATGTTTATGCAAAGAAGTTCTGCACAATATGTGCACATCTGCATGCCCCAGCAGCATTATTTCCCCATCCTGTGGCGGGCAGCATTGTCCTCTTCCCCCTCCCTGGTGTCCTCCATCTGTTTGTCTCAAGGGACATTAGTGAGCTCATAAATGTTGTGCCAAATGGCACACACTAACATAATTTTGCACACAAGGGGTGGAGAATATAGGAGTCTCCCCCCTGATAAATCAATGTATCTGAAACAGGACTTTAGCATGTCGAATTCCCTCTCAGCAACATTCCGGGTCTGGACATGTGCCTGATTGGATGCCTTCTCTGTGTCGCTCTGTGGGTTTCTATACGGTGTTATGACTCACAGCTGGATGCCATATCCTTAGCCCGCTGCAATGGAAGAGGAGAGACAGTGTCAGACTTGCCCTTGTGATTCTTTCCAACTGGCCTTGCACAGTATTTGTTTATGAAGCAAGATTCAGGCTTGCATCTGGCATTGTGTGGGTTACTGTTTGCATGAATGATTGTAGTTGGAAGTGGTGGTGCACCTTCCAGTCAAGGATACAGCCTCAGGTGCATGGTGATTGTGTGATTTGTGTGGCATGACAGTTTACTCATGTGGGATGCGTGTCCAGTAACATGTGACCTGTCGATGAGTCATGTTGTATGAGTTTTCAGCTAGTTTGTGCGGTGTATGCCATGAGATGGGTGTTGTGCCCTATGTGTTGCTTGTGAACCCCCCAACACCCCATCGACATGGTATACCTCCATTGCACACAGAGCTGTTATCCATATTTCCTTGCTGGCATGCATGTGTAATATAGCTTAAGATGTATTGCCATGTATGTGGCTAATTAATAAGCCCTTGTTGCACAGGGCAGCAATTGTCTTTCTGCGCTGCCCTGCACCGCTGAGAAAGGCCAGCAATCTGCCGTATGTACTGGATATGGTGCATTTCTGTCCTATCCCCCTGCGCTGACACTGAGTCAGCTGCTGAGCTCCAATGTAGGCAGCCTTGCACCATGGTGCACAGATGCCTGTGTTGGTTGGGTGATTGATTATGGACAGGAAGGTGTCCTTTCCTGCACATAACCAATCAATGATGGCAATTTACTCTTTCTAAGCAACAACAATGAGAGGTTCAAGTATTTCTCCTCATTGCACCATGGTTATGCCACCCCTAAGGTGGCGTTATTTTTTGGTGCTGCCTCAGGTTTACAGTTTCCCATAAATGTGGGGCTGGGCCAAAATGCAATATGTGTGTTGCGGTGGCATGCCCACAACAACACCCATTGCATGCGCCTTCCACACTAAGGGGGTCATTCTGACCCTGGCGGTCATTGACCGCCAGGGTCAACGACCGCGGGAGCACCGCCAACAGGCTGGCGGTGCTCCCAAGGGCATTCTGACCGCGGCGGTATGGCCGCGGTCAGAAACGGAAAACCGGCGGTCTCCCGCCGGTTTTCCGCTGCCCTGAGGAATCCTCCATGGCGGCGCAGCTTGCTGCGCCGCCATGGGGATTCCGACCCCCTCACCGCCATCCTGTTCCTGGCGGTTTTGACCGCCAGGAACAGGATGGCAGTGAGGGGTGTCGTGGGGCCCCTGGGGGCCCCTGCAGTGCCCATGCCAATGGCATGGGCACTGCAGGGGCCCCCGTAAGAGGGCCCCTAAAAGATTTTCAGTGTCTGCCATGCAGACACTGAAAATCGCGACGGGTGCTACTGCACCCGTCGCACCCTTCCCACTCCGCCGGCTCCATTCGGAGCCGGCTTCCTCGTGGGAAGGGGTTTCCCGCTGGGCTGGCAGGCGGCCTTCTGGCGGTCGCCCGCCAGACCAGCGGGAAACACAGAATAACCGCGGCGGTCTTCTGACCGCGTAGCGGTATTCTGTTGGGGGAACTTTGGCGGGCGGCCTCCGCCGCCCGCCAAAGTTAGAATCACCCCCTAAGTGATGCATGTGAAGGGGCCACATTTACAAGGCAGCGTTAAGACACAAAAAGAGGCTTAACACCCTCTGTAAATGCGGAGTGGGCATTGCTCCAGAGAGCATCAATAAAAGTGACAATCCAGTGGTGCTACGGGCTTGTACATAGGGCCCTATGTGAGGGTGATGTCCACTGGATGTGTGGAGTGATGCATGTTGCATATGTGTTGATCAGCAGTCATCCATGAGTCACTATCATGTGTGTGGAGTGTGCTGTGTGTATTGTTTGCCCCATATGTCTTATTTGTTGTATGTGTTATGTAGTTGCTGCTTGCTTACCTACGAGTAGGCCATTGCCATATTGTCCATCCTGGAAGTGTTGGTTGATAATGGAGTGCCAGAAGATATAAGCATCATGCACGCTGCCAGGATATATTGATAGCACATCAATAAAGAGCTCCTGATGGTCCACAGTGGCCTGCTGCACATCAATGGAGTGTGTGTGCTTCCTGTTCTGATAAAGATGTTCTGTTGCAGCAGGAGGGACAAGTTGCACATGTGTGCAATCCATGGCACCCATCACATGTGGAAATCCAACAATTGCATAAAATCCTTGTTTTGTCTCCTGCTGCAGTTGCTGAGTGTTGGGGAACCGAATGTGGCGAACAGTGAAACAGATCATGGGGTCCAGATGGCAGGGAGGCAGAGAAGGAAGGCTGTGATATTCCGCCCACTCGTGCTGCAGTTGTCTGAAAGGAGCCAGAGGCTAGCATGTGCAGCACAGCCAGGAGCTTTAGCAGGGGTGGTATATTTGTGACCCTGTCAACCCTCGCCATGATTGTGGGTGCAATATGGGGGAGCTGCTGTTCAAAGGAGTCCTGCTTCAGCCGGTAATATTTGATGACCTCTTCTTCTCTGAGGCAAAGGATGGACATCCGTTGGTGATGGATTCGCTCTCTTCTCCGGCGCTGCCATTGTGGTTGCTGTTGTGGTGAAGGTGGGTGATGCGATGGTGCTGGTGGTGCTTGGCATCGTCATTGTCATCGTCTCTGTGTGCCTAGCTGGATCAGTAGCAGGTCCATGTTGTCCTGAGGGTTGCCAGAGTGCCTTGTGTGTGTTTTCCTTATATACCTGTAGCTAAGCGCCATTTAACGCCTGGTCTGACCAGGCATTATAATTTTGAAGCTAGTCAGAGCTAGCGCCATTTTTTCTTAGCGCATATTTTTTGGGGAGACTTGTAAATATGAGGCTAACGGGCTAACGTAATTTTTTAGAAGGAAACACCTACCCTGCAAATCACCATTGGTAGACGGCGCAGAGTGAAGCGGTGCTCCTGAAAAATGATGCACGGTTAGGAAAAATGGCACTAGACAGCTCTAGTGCCACTTTGTGAATATGGTGCTGGGTTAGTGCCACCATTGTGTCAAAAAAATGGCGCAACGGGGTCACTAACTCCTAAATATGCCCCAATATGTGAAACAATCAAAACAAAATCAATCTTACTGTGAGCTGTGCAACAGAAAAAGTCCCCCCGCCCACTCACCTCGAATCCCGCAGTTGCTGTAGAATGTCTTACTCATCTTGATGTTTTTGTATCCTTTGAATTCACAATGTTTGCAAAGCAAATGCATACTTGCCAATCCTACCGATTTAAGAAGTAGCTTACCCTTTGTTGGCAGTCCTGACACTTGCCTATTTGCCAAAGTAATCCTACAGTTTATTGTGCTGCTAAAGGTCAAGCTGCTGAATTCCTCTTGCATGTGCACTGAAAAATATAAAGTGAAAGTTTACAGCCAAAGAGAGGCGCACAGGACCAGTCAAAGAATGCATGCTCTGATGTGTGCTCAAACAATAAAAAAATGAGGGGCAGATTTACTAACATTTGTCGCAGGGTAATGCAGCAGGACAGCTTGCTGGGCTATCCTCGTCAAATGGCAGAATTGCACTATATCTACTAAGATATGGTGCATTCCTGTTCTCTCTCTGCAGTAGCGCAATCGTGGCTGCCAAGCACCAACGCAGGCATCTTTGCAAGTTGCAAGGATGCCTGTTTTGCAGGCAGGATTGTTTTTGTGCATGAAGGACACCTAACTGCCCAAAACAAATCTATGAGGCATTTTACTTCTTTCTATGTGTGCAGCACACATACAAAGAGGAGAAACGAGAAATAAACATATTTCTCCTCGTTATGCCTCCCCTAGGAAGACATAGCATTTTGGTACATTCCCAAGTTTACTGGTGTTAGTAAATTTGGGAATGTGCAAAAAACCATAGGTGAATGCATGGGAACACCCATGGAACGCCTTCCCAGGGCAGAGTAATGTATGGCATCAACGTACTCTGCCTTGTGTTACTCTGATTTTACTTTGCTACACAAAGCTACACAATGTGTCTCTGTTTGGCATATGAAATTTCACTTAAGGGCTTGCATTTCCCTTGTGTGACACAAGGGTAATGCAAGCACTTAGTAAATCTGGGCCTGCGCATCTGGCCTATGTCAATGTTACTGTAGCCTTCTATTCCTTGCATTTACCAAGAGATGAGGTGAGGAAAGAGCAGAGTCAGACGGGCTTTTTATTCCACTGGCCTTTACCCCGGTGGGCTGAAGCCCTTGGGGCCATTTTTAAAGGCCCAGATCCGTTCCTGGTTCCTGGTGCCTCTGTCACTTTCCCTAGCTCTCCAAGCTTGAAGGCAGCAAGCAATGGGGGCAACAAGCAAACAAACATTTGTAATGCAATGGGTCTCACGTTCGCTCGAGTTAGAGCTATTAGCGTTGTAAATTCCTAACTGGACTTTTCTTGCCACATAAATTGAAAATGAAAAGTAAAACTGTTGACATAAGCGAGCCGATTCAAAACGCCATGGTCGCCATGAGCATGAGCGTGAAGGAGAGACACAAAAGGAAAAAGTTCACTCGCAGTCAAACGTATCAGCAATCGTGCAATTATCCATGTAACAGGGTCGATGGCCAAGGCAGTATCAAAAGTGCCCCAAGGAGGGGCAAATGTAAAACATTTACCAGTGATAACAAAGGATTTTTTAAAGGCAAAGCCATGAAGGAGTGATAGTGATGGGCATGCTGTGGGCGTGGATAAAAGCCCACAGATAGATTACAAGTCAGAGTGTTTGCACGCTCAACCTAAAAAGAGAGAGCGTGAGGGAGCAGAATGTAGAGAAAACGGGATTAGAGTGGGAGACTAAAGAGAGGAGAGGAGGAGAGAGAAAGACTGGATGGAACGAGATAGCACGAGGACACGACGGGTACAAGGCTGGCATGTGCCAGGGCTGCTTTTGGTTCCCCAGTCCGGCCCTGGAAAGAGGCTGGAACCGGGCTAGCATGAGCTGTGACTGTGCTCTATCTTCAATCTGCAATCAAAAGTTGCTTACACTGTGGAATGCAAAGGCGTTTCTTTTAATTGTTGATGCTGTACTGGTTAGAGATGAGAAGTGAGACGGTGCAGAGAGCTCGCGGAGAAAATCCTGAAGAGAGACTTCGCGAAGCAACCACTGGTACAAGGCAATATATGCAGAGTTGAAAGTTCTGAGGCATGTAACCCCTGGCCTGCAGCTTCCTTTCACAAGGTAAATCGGAATTCTAATTCAGAACTGAAAGCGCCGAACGCACAAAAATGACTCTGGAAAGCAAGAAATAGGGACATGCAGGTGGGAAGACTGGCTTTAGGAAGGGGACAAAGGAGGGTCAAGTCAGTATCATTATATGGTTAAAGCACCTGCTGCAAAATGTATGGGTATCAGTCAAGCCTCTTGGTATATACTGGTAGGCTGGATAAAGTGGCAAATGCATTTGCAACTCGAATGTGTTTGTATGAACCACTAGTTGCACATTTGATGCAGTATTGTAATCTGCATGTCACAAACATGTATCCTAGTAAGACTACTTGGCAAGTTCGTGCACTTTTCTGTTAGGCCTATTGAGTCAAAGAGTTTCAGATATAATTTTGCAGTGACGTCATAATTATGTTAATTGGCTGTTTTAAAGCTTGAAATATTCTACCTCTTTTTTGTCACAGAATGTTGCCACAAATGTAATTGATTTAAGGATGCACACATCTGCAAAAGTATTTGGGGGTCATTACAACATTGGCGGTAAAAGCCGCTTACCGCCGTGCAGAAGACCGCCAAAACACCGCCGCGGCCGCGGAATTCCGCCACAGCTATTATGACACACATCTCGGAATCTGCCGAAACTCAGACACCCACACAACTCCGCCACACCAAAGGTAAGTGTTAAACTGGCGAAAACAAAACCTCCACCTCCACACCAACAGAAACACACCCATGCTATTACGACACACGAATCCACGCGGCGGTCTTTTAACCGCGGTATTCCATTGGCGGTACACACCGCCGCGCTCAAAATACACACACATCTCCAAAACGCCGCCACATTGGACAATTCAAAATACACACACCTGATACACATACACACACCACTCCCACACACCCAACACAATATAAAACACACACCCACATCACCCACAAACCCCTATGACCAAAAATACAGATAGAAGGCCAGAGAGAGAGCACAGAATAGACAATACCACCACACAGAGGCACACAACACCATCACCCACACAACATCCACGCACAAAACACCACACACCACTACACATCACTACACTCATCACCACATACACCACCTCACTCATCACACACACCACCCCATGGCACGCCAAAGACACCCCCGGTTTTTCCGAAGAGGAGCTCAGGGTCATGGTGGAGGAAATCCTACGGGTAGAGCCACAGCTATTTGGCTCACAGGTGCAGCACACCTCCATAGCCAGGAAGATGGAGCTATGGCGCAGAATAGTCGACAGGGTCAATGCAGTGGGACAACACCCAAGAAATCGGGAGGACATCAGGAAGAGGTGGAACGACCTATGGGGGAAGGTGCATTCAGCGGTCTCCAGGCACAACATCGCGGTACAGCGGACTGGCGGCGGACCCCCACGTCCTCCCCCACAACTAACAACATGGGAGGAGCAGGTCTTGACCATCATGCATCCAGAGGGCCTCGGAGGAGTCGGTGGAGGAATGGACACTGGTAAGTCAAATCTTAACTATCAGATCCCCCACCCTACCTGCATCCTATCACACACCCCCACCCTCACACCCTCCCCTATCACACCAACTCCACACTAATGTACTAAGAACACAAACCACACATCCCAACACCAAGCCCTGCATGACACAACTAAGCATGGTCACCCCTCACCAAAGCATGCTCACTGCACATACCCAGAACAACCCCCTAACCATCATCACACAAGCCCCCACACAGGAATGCTAGCACTGGGGTACACGCTCACCCACCCATTGCACACCATTACTCACACACATGCAATAATCATGCTCTTATGCCCCTGCAGGATCACAAAGGACCGTCACCACACCGGAGGGTCCAGACATCTCCACTCCACACACAGAAGAGGCCCACAGTGACGATAGCAGCTCTGCCCTACTGGAGCCTGATGACCAGCCCGGACCATCGTGGGCCTCGGGACAGTCGGTTCCCCTTGCAGAGGCACAGCCCAACACTGACCTTCCACCCTCTGGTAACACCAGCACAGCACCCACCCAGCGGGCCCACACCTCCCTACCCAGGACAGGTCAATCAGCTGTGTGTCCACCACTACAGGGAACCCAGGATAACCCACCACCACAACAACAACAGGGACCTGGGGGCAGTGGTAGTGGGCACACGGTCCAGGGGACGGAGGCACAGGAACACAGGGGAGCTGGGAGGGCTGCTGTGCGACAGGGGGCGGACAGGCCCAGGAAACCCACTCTCCACGAGGCCCTCTCCTCCATCATAGGAGCATACCACCACTCCCTGGAGACAATGGCGACGGTCCTGGTCAAGTTTCAGGAGACCCAGAGCCTGCAGGAGGAACAGTATTTGGGCTTCAGGGAGGGGCTCAGGACCATCAGCTCCGCCTTGGGCGCCATCGTAGGGGTGCTGAAGGACATACAGTAGACCTTGAGGGACACTGTGGCACTCCAAGGGGCCCCTGACACTAGCCAGGACGATGAACTACCCACCACCTCCGCCGGCGCTAGTGGACAGGACGCCCCGCCACAGGACCACCACACCAGCACCCCAGCCCCTGCAGACGGACAACCACCACGCAAGCGGTCCCTGAGATCCAGGAACAGGACAGAGTAAGATGGCAAGACACCCGCCAGCAAATGAGACCACCCTGATTGTCCCCCCACCGTCCCACTTTGTTACCCTGTCCATACTGAAACTGCCCCAGCTCCACTTCCTATGCCCAGATGGGCAGTGCACCTTTGAGACTAATAGACTGGACTCTGCCATGGACATTCCTCCACCATCACCCATCACCATTTTACAACCCCCCTACATTTTTGAGCACTTAAATAAACATCCTTGAACCACAAAACATTCTGGAGTCAGTCTATGATTTTGTAAAATGTATGATCAATGACAGTGTCAAAATGCTTTTTTAGTTGTTAAGGCAACATACCAATGTCACACATCACAAGTCCTTGAAGGATGCATGCAGATGACACACGTTGGTAACCACACCTGTGAAACCGTAATGGAAACCAACAACTCAGTTACCAAATAATCCCATTAAATTACACACTGGATAGAGTAAGACGTGTGACAGTGAATGTAATGTTAAAAATGAAAATGTTCTCACCTGTGTGTCACTGGAAATATTGCTGTATGACTGACTCCCTGTTGTCGTTGTCTTCTTTCTCAGCTTCCTCCTCATCACTGTCCACAGGCTCCACAGCTGCCACAACACCGTCATCTGGACCAGCCTCCTGCAGAAAAGGCACCTGGCGTCGCAAAGGAAGATGAAGCATCGAGCAGGTGATGATGATCTGGCACACCTTCTTCGGTGAGTAGAATAGGGATCCACCTGTCATATGGAGGCACCTGAACCTGGCCTTCAGGAGGCCGAAGTTGCATTCTATCACCCTCCTAGCCCGCCCATGGGCCTCATTGTAGCGTTCCTCTGCCCTGGTCCTGGGATTCCTCACTGGGGTCAATAGCCAGGAAAGGTTGGGGTAACCAGAGTCCCCTAATAGCCACACCCGGTGCCTCTGGAGTTGACCCATCACATCAGGGATGCTGCTATTCCGCAGGATGTAGGCGTCATGCACTGAGCCAGGGAACATAGCATTTACCTGCGAGATGTACTGGTCTGCCAAACAGACCATCTGTACATTCATGGAATGATAACTCTTCCGGTTCCTGTACACCTGTTCACTCCTGTGGGGGGGGACCAAAGCCACATGGGTCCCATCAATAGCACCTATGACGTTGGGGATATGTCCAAGGGCATAGAAGTCACCTTTCACTGTAGCCAAATCTTCCACCTCAGGGAATATGATGTATCTCCTTATGTGTTTCAGCAGGGCAGACAACACTCTGGACAGCACGTTGGAAAACATAGGCTGGGACATCCCTGATGCCATGGCCACTGTTGTCTGAAAAGACCCACTTGCAAGGAAATGGAGCACTGACAGCACCTGCACGTCAGGGGGGATTACAGTGGGATGGCGGATTGGTGACATCAGGTCTGGCTCCAACTGGGTACATAGTTCCTGGATAGTGGCACGGTCAAACCTGTAGGTGACGATTAAATGTCACTCCTCCATTGTCAACAGGTCCACCAGCGGTCGGTACACCGGAGGATTCCGCCATCTTCTAAATTGTCCCAGCTGACGGCGCCTAGGAAGGACAACAGCGAGGATCGAGTCAACATTTTATCAGGTATGTACACACAGTTACACAGAACACGACACCAAACACAAAACCCTTCTTGGAGGTGTGTTGAGTGTAGGCCTAGCTATGTGTGACGCAGAAGTAAATGGAGCCATGTGGGCCCCCGAAATGGCAGCTGCCTGACCTCTAAACAGGGACAATGGGATTGTGGGGTAACTGCATTGGCGTTGCACACTGTTGCGGTAGGCGGTCGTAGACCGCGGCGCAATGCTGCATTGGTTAACATTGGACCCTATGGGTCCCAGGAGCCAATGAGGAAGTGCGCCAGCGGTGATGATACGCACCGCCGCGGACGTCACCGCCACGGACGTCACCGCCATTTTCTATCTGTTCAATCACTAGGTACCTGATCTTCGACAGGAGATGACCTACACTGCAAGTGCTGCTGTGACCTCGGTCTGGAAGCGACAATGGCTGCTGCGTCTGGGGAAAGGGCCCCTGCCTTCACTGCTCAGGAGTTGGAGAAACTGGTAGACGGGGTCCTCCCCCAGTACACGCTACTCTACGGTCCTCCAGACCAACAGGTAAGTACACTGGGAGCACGTTGTATGGGGTAGGCCTGGGTGGAGAGGGCTGGTTGGAAGAGGGAAGGGTGCAGAGTTCAGGGAACATTAATGCATGTGAATGAATGTGCCACATGGCTGGGTAGGGAGGGCGGCCACGCACATTGACGGTGCGGTTGTTAATGACTTCTCTTCTTCCCTTGTGCATGTCATGTAGGTCAGCGCCCACCAGAAGAAGGACATTTGGCGTGCCATTGCCAAAAACGTCCGGACCCTGGGGGTCCACCAGAGACGGGGCACCCACTGCCGTAAACGATGGGAGGGCATTAGCCGCTGGAGCAAGAAGACGATGGAGGGTCAGCTGGGGATGGCCTCCCAACGTGGGAGGGGTGCCCGTCGCCCCATGACCCCCCTGATGTTCCGGATCCAGGCGGTGGCCTACCCTGAGTTGGATGGGCGCTTGAGGGCATCACAGCAGACACAAGGGGGTGAGTACAACATCATTCTGCGTACTTTGCGCGCAGTGCTGGGGTCTGGGTGGGGGAGGAGTCCTGTGGGTGTACCTAGGCCAGGCAGACATAGGTAGACTAGGCCCCTCCGTAATGCAGGCCATGTGGCACCCTACCCCGCCGCAGTAGAGTGCCAAGTACAGGTATAGATGCCCCTGTGGCAACCATGTGTGCAGAGGTCCACCATAGCCATGTAGGCCAGATACCAGGAATTGCATCTGTAGAGGCCAGGAGCACGGCGTAGTGCAGGGGGCTGCTGTGTCTGTAGTGTCCGCCAACGGTCGCGGTATGCCATGCACTCAATCTGTCTTTCTTCTGTCTTCCCCCCCCCTTTTTGTGCTCTCCTTGTTCTTTTGTGCATCAGCATCATCAGGTGGAGGTACAGTGGCACCGTAGCACGAGGGAGCTGCATACCACATGGCCTTGGAGGGCCACACCACGGACTCTGAATGCACCAGTGGGACGGAGGGCGAGGGGAGCTTCACGTCGGCCACCGGATCACCAACCAGCGACACGGACTCGTCCTCCGATGGGAGCTCCCTTCTGATGGTGGCACCATCTGTGCCCCCCGCATCTACAGGTACAGCCGCCACCTCCCCTACCAGCACCGCCCTCCCAGCAGCCCCTCAGCGTTCGCCCCGTGCCCGCTCACCCAGGAGGGTGGGCATCACCTTCGCCCCAGGCACCTCAGGCCCTGCCCCAGTCACCCCTGCTGCCCTCAGTGAGGAGGCCATTGACCTGCTCAGGTCACTCACTGTTGGGCAGTCTACCATTGTGAATGCCATCCAGGGTGTAGAAAGGGAGTTGCAACACGGTAATGCATTCCTGGAGGGCATTCATTCTGGTCAGGCTGCCCTTCAGCGAACCCTGCAATCTCTGGCCTCAGCACTGATGGCAGCCATTGTCCCTGTGTCTAGCCTGCCCCCTCCAACCTCCTCCACCCAGACCAAATCCCCTGTACCCCAGCCTATCCCAAGCACACCATCAGACCAGTATGCACACACCTCTACACACAAAAGTAGCTCAGGCAAACATAGGCACCACACAACCCACAGGCACACACGCAAGCATCACCCACGTGCAGACACACCAACATCCACTGCCTCCACTGTGTCCCCCTCCTCGTCGTCTCCCTCCTCCCTCCCAGTCTCGTCTACACTCACACCTGCATGCACTACATCTACAGGCACCAGGACTCGCACCAGAACACCCAGCACCACACCCCGCTCACCTGCACTCACCACCTCCACTCCCATTTACACGTCTCCTGTGTCCTCTCCCAGTGTGTCTGTGACGCCCCCTCCCAAAGTACACAAATGTGGGTACCCACACACCCAACATCCATCCACCTCACGACAGCCTCCAGTACCTGCACCTGCACCCAAAACACCTAAAGTGACACCTCCTACAACCACCTCCTCTTCCTCCACTCCCAGACCCCCTCCAACTACCGACCAGTGTTCGTCAGAAACTGTCCCTGTGTAAAGTTGATCTTTTTGCCCCCCCCTCCAATTCATCAGTCCCGTCATAGCGCCTCAGCCAAAAAGCCTCTAATACCAGTGGTGCCTGTTCAAGGTGTGTGGAGTGCACCGGCCACCAGGACTGGCAGTGTGACCCGGAGACCAAGGCACTGGCAGCCCACCCCCTGTGAAGGCTCTGAAACTGGAAAGTGGCCGACGGGACCCTGTGAAGACTCCTGGTGGCAAAACAACTCACAGGGGTTCCAGGGGGATTGCAGAGTCAGCTGTGACTCCTCCAAAGGTGGGGAAGGGCCAGAGGAAGTCTGCACAGCCTAGTGTGAGCAGCACGGCGGACAAGGGCGGCATCCTTCCCGGCGGTCGGGACGCCACCGCCAGCACCGTCGTCACTGGTCAGGAGACCACCGCCAGAGTCAGTGCCCAGGAGGGCCCAAGAATTGTCACTGGTCAGGAGACCACCGCCACCACCGGAGACAGTGCCCAGGAGGGCCCAAGTATCGTCACTGGTCAGGAGACCACCGCCAGAGTCAGTGCCCAGGAGGGCCCAAGTATCGTCACAGGTCAGGAGACCACCGCCACCGCCGGAGTCTGTGCCCAGGAGGACCCAAGAATCGTCACAGGTCAGGAGACCACCCCAGAGTCAGTGCCCAGGAGGGCCCAAGTATCGTCACTGGTCAGGAGACCACCGCCGGAGTCAGTGCCCAGGAGGGCCCAAGTATCGTCACAGGTCAGGAGACCACCGCCGGAGTCTGTGCCCAGGAGGGCCCAAGTATCGTCACAGGTCAGGAGACCTCCGCCAGAGTCAGTGCCCAGGAGGGCCCAAGTATCGTCACTGGTCAGGAGACCACCGCCAGAGTCAGTGCCCAGGAGGGCCCAAGTATCGTCACAGGTCAGGAGACCACCGCCACCGCCGGAGTCTGTGCCCAGGAGGGCCCAAGTATCGTCACAGGTCAGGAGACCACCGCCAGAGTCAGTGCCCAGGAGGGCCCAAGTATCGTTACTGGTCAGGAGACCACCGCCGGAGTCAGTGCCCAGGAGGGCCCAAGTATCGTCACAGGTCAGGAGACCACCGCCAGAGTCAGTGCCCAGGAGGGCCCAAGTATCGTTACTGGTCAGGAGACCACCGCCACCGCCGGAGTCAGTGCCCAGGAGGGCCCAAGTATCGTCACAGGTCAGGAGACCACCGCCAGAGTCAGTGCCCAGGAGGGCCCAAGTATCGTTACTGGTCAGGAGACCACCGCCGGAGTCAGTGCCCAGGAGGGCCCAAGTATCGTCACAGGTCAGGTGACCAACGCCGGAGTCAGTGCCCAGGAGGGCCCCGGCTGCCACAGCCCCGCTGGGCAATGAGGGAACGTCATGCCACACACCAATGCCCAGTCCAGAGAACGTCATGCCACACACCAATGCCCATTCCAGAACCGGTATGTTGAAGCACCGCTGAACAGTCCAGACCCCGCCATGGCAAAGAACCGCTGAACAGGGCATGCACCGCCATGGCGAAGCACCGCTGAACAGTCCAGACACCGCCATGGCAAAGAACCGCTGAACAGGGCATGCACCGTCATGGCGAAGCACCTCTGAACAGTCCAGACACCGCCATGGCAAAGAACCGCTGAACAGGGCATGCACCGCCATGGCGAAGCACCGCTGAACAGTCCAGACACCGCCATGGCAAAGATCCGCTGAACAGGGCATGCACCGCCATGGCGAAGCACCGCTGAACAGTCCAGACACCTCCATGGCAAAGAACCGCTGAACAGGGCATGCACCACCATGGCGAAGCACCACTGAACAGTCCAGACACCGCCATGGCAAAGAACCGCTGAACAGGGCATGAACCGGGGAAGAATGAAATGTCCGCCACATCAGGCATCGTTATCCCATGTGCGGGTGGGACAGGGACGGTACAGGAACTTCCACGGAGAGACTAATCCAGTCTGGGAACCAGTCCCCCTCCAGAACCAGTGGAGGCTGTTATCTACTTTGGAAACTGTGGCTTTGCACTCCCCAGGATGGAATGGTGGGCAACCCACCCACTGTAGAGACTTGAGAGACTGTGGCTTTGCACTCCCCAGGATGGTACAGTGGGCAACCCACCCACTGTAGAGACTTGAGAGACTGTGGCTTTGCACTCCCCAGGATGGAACAGTGGGCAACCCACCCACTGTAGAGACTTGGGAGACTGTGGCTTTGCACTCCCCAGGATGGAACAGTGGGCAACCCACCCACTGTAGAGACTTGAGAGACTGTGGCTTTGCACTCCCCAGGATGGTACAGTGGGCATGGAGCCCCGTAGTGGATCTGGCTTTGCACTCCTCCTGCTGAGGTGCCCCCCCTTCCCTTCCCCCTGAGGTGCCTGTAGTATTTCTATCTGATGCCCCGGCAGTGTTCTCTCCGTGTGTGGACAGGTATCTTTTGTGGGCCTCGCCCATGCATTTTTGGACTAGTGGTGCACGGACATTTATATGTGCATATCTGCACTACTTCTCGGAATGTATATACTTTTGTATGGTTTGCTAATATATCTGTATATTTTTGAGACATATATATTGATACATTACAATGTTTGGACTGATTTTGTTTTGTCTTTGCTTTCTTCCGGGGGGTTGTGGGTTGTTGATGTGATTTTTGTAAATGCTTTGGTGTGTGTGTTGTAATATGCGAGGGTGGGGGTGGGGTTGGGGGTGTTGAGTGTGTGTCCCCCTAACTTTTGCCTCCCCTATGTCATAGGTGCAGTACTCACCGTTGGCGTCGCTGGCGTTGGTCTTCGTAGATGAGTAGGAAGAGAAGGGCCGGTAGGATTTGGACTTTCCGGCTCCATGGAGTCCTCCTTCCTCGTGGGATGTGTTCAGGTGAGCGTTTTCCCATTGCTGAAACTGTTTCCGCCGTGTTTTTATCCACGGAGAATCCGCCCCGGAAAAGGTGGCGGATTGGTAGGTTGTGATACTATGGGCGGTACATTGTCTTCCGCCTGTCTGTTGGCGGTGACCGCCGAGCTGCTTGTCTGTACCGCCGTGGCGGTCGGAGTGTTAAAGTGGCTGTCTGTGTTGGCGGTTTCCACCACGTTCATAATTCCAAAAATTTTACCGCCGGCCTGTTTGCGGTCTTACCGCCGCTTTAACACCGTCCGCCAGGGTTGTAATGACCCCCTTTATGTTTTTCAGATGCTGGGACAACAATTCTTCATCTTTCCAAAGGAAATCATATCCAGATATTCTTCAACGAGAAACCTCACACCCCTTGGTTAGAGCATAATTAAGAATGGATGGTTTTATGTTTTCAGTGCTTTGGTTTTCCATGGTGACACCAGAAATGAATGTTCCTTCATTGGTTTTGGCAGTTGACAAATCTGGATGGCTGGGCCCGCAATGGTAGTCGTACGGTAGAGGGGATGGGAAATGGGAAGTCTAAAATGGGAATTAAGGTGAATGCTACTTGTTTTCTTAACTTTACTGAAATTTAAAAAATGCAAATGCTTACAGGGCTCTTTGTGCGTGGATTAGTTCACACTGGTGAACCATCCCTATATATATGTGAGGCCACTTCAACTCAGGCCCCTGCCTGCTCAATCTACATACATTAATGAGCCGGCCCAGCGAGAGAATGGGAATGACACCTCTGCCCCCTTGATAAAAAGGAGGTAATAGAGGCCTATCTGCCTCTAGTAAGTCCACTCAGGACCCCACTGGGCTGCTGGCGGCATCTAAACAGCACAGACAGTCACTCCACCAGGAGCGGCTCGCTGAGCTTTATCGGGGCAGGGCGGGGGGCGTGTGGTGCAGGGACACAAGAGAAAATTAATTTAAAAAATATTTTTAAATCACTTACCTGCTCCGTTCCCGCACCGTTCCTCTTCCGGCACTGCTGCAGGCACAGGCTCCCAGCCTTCCCTGAGACCAATCCTGACGCTGCTCAGAGCAACTCAGATACCAGCCCATTGCCCGACTGCCCGCCTCACCAGTCATGCAGAGGATTGACCATGCACTGAGAATAATGAGGTCAGACACTGATGAGAAGATCTATATCAGTGTCTCTAAATTTCTGGCCTCTGCCTGGCTAACTCATAAAAAGGACATGAAGCAACAGTTTCAAGTGAACACCCTACATGGCAGGCTTTAGGTATGGGCTACCTTAACATAAACTACTGTAGGTGCCTCTAGATGGGTCCATATCATTGATTGCTAATTGCATACTGTTGGACCTGGCCCCTTTCAGGGTCATCCCCAAACTTTTTGCCTCCTTCCTCCTATTTTTCCTGACCTATTTTTGTTGGCTTTTGAACTCTGAGCACTTTACCACTGCTAACCAGTGCTAAAGTGCATATGCTCTCTGTGTAAATCGCACTATTAATTGGTGTATCCATGATTGGCATATTTGATTTACTAGTAAGTCCCTAGTAACATACACTAGAGGTGCTCAGGGCCTGTAAATCACATGCTACTAGTGGGCCTGCAGCACTGGTTGTGCCACCCACATAAGTAGCCCTGTAATCATGTCTCAGACCTGCCACTGTAGTCTCTGTGTGTGCAGTTTTAAACTGTAAATTCGACTTGGCAAGTGTACCCTCTTGCCAGGCCTAACCATTCCCTTTTCCTACATATAAGACACCCCTAAGGTAGGCCCTAGGTAGCCCCATGGGCAGGGTGCAGTGTATGGTTAAGGTAGGACATATACTAATGTGTTTTTTTTATGTCCTGACAGTGAAATACTGCCAAATTCGGTTTTCACTGTTGCAAGGCCTATCTCTTTCATAGGTTAACCTGGGGGCTGCCTTTAAACATGATTACAGCGTAGATTCCCTTTGGGAGCAGATAGACATGTGGAGTTTGGGACCTCTGAACTCACAATTCAAAAATACATCTTTTAGTAGAGTTGGTTTTGAGATTGTGTGTTTGAAAATGCCACTTTTAGAAAGTGGGCATGTTCTTGCTTGAACCATGTTTGTGACTCTGCTTGTTTGTGGATTCCCTGTCTGGGTTAGATTGACAGTTGGGCTGTTTGCACCTCTCTCCAGACAGTGACACAAAAGGGGCTGGGGTGTAGCCTGCATATTCTGATGAGCCTTCTGTGCTAGGAGGGAGGGGAGGAGTGGTCACTCGCACCTGAAAGGGCTGTGCCTGCCCTCAAACAATGCAGATTCCAACCTCCTGGTGGGTGTCTGAGGCCTTGCCTGGGCAAGGCAGGATTTCACAAACAAGTGAGACTTTCCTTTGAAGTAGGCCTATTTCAAAGGCCAAAATGGGTATAAGAAGAGGACCCAAAACCACAGACTTTAGACACTTCTTGGGGTAGACACTCTACTTCACAGACACTGCTGGACAGGAAACCTGCTGGTGAAGAATCCCTGAACCAGACCTGCCAAGAGGAACTGCCTGGCTGCCCAAAGGACTCTCCTGGACTGCTTTTCTGAGAAGGACGGCTGCCTTGCTGTTGCCCTGCTGCTATGTTGCTCCCTGGCTGTGCTGAGAAGTGCTCTCCAAGGGCTTGGATAGAGCTTGCCTCCTATTCCCTAAAGTCTTAGGACCAAAAAGACTTCACTCTTGCAACTGGACTCCATGTGTGGCGAAAATTCGATGGACAGCCTGCTAAAAACGATGCACAGCCCGCCCCGCGGTGAGAAATTCACCGCGCGCTGAACCGGAACGACGCAGCCTGACTTCGCAAGGAGAAGATCGACCCAGCACCTACGTTGTGACCGGAACTTCGACGCACGGCCCACCGGATCGACGCACAGCCGACCCGGAATGACGCAGCCCGACTTCCAGAGGGGAATCAACGCAGCGCCTGCCGTGCGGGAGAAATTTCCATGCAACGCCCACTGGATTGACGCAGCGCTTGTGACTTCGCTCCGCAAGCCCAGGATTCTATGCACAGTCCCCGATGCGCCACAATACCCCGCAACCCGAAGAGGAACCAAGTCCGTGCACCGAAAATTGACGTAAAGCCTTCCCCTGCGTGGAAAATAACGACGTAAGTCGGTGTGCGATGGGGCGAAACCGACGCAAACCTCCCCGTTTTCCATGCATCGCCTCCTCTGTGGTCCCATTCGGAGATTTTGAACGTGAACCAGGTACTTTGTACTTGCAAGAGACCTTTATTGTTTTTAAGAGACATTTATTTGTTTTGCAAAGACTTAAGACACTTTATATCACTTTTACAGTGATATCTCGACATCTACTTATTGCATTTTAATCGTTTTGACGTGCATTTATCCAAATAAATATTATATATTTTTCTAAACACTGTGTGGTGTATTTTTGTGGTGCTATATTGTGTTATTGTATGATTTATTGCACAAATACGTTACACGTTGCCTTCTAAGTTATGCCTGACTGCTCAGTGCCGAGCTACCAGAGGGTGGGCACAGGATAATTTGGATTGTGTGTGACTTACCCTGACTAGAGTGAGGATCCTTGCTTGGACAGGGGGTAACCTGACTGCCAACCAAAGACCCTGTTTCTAACACATACGATTGTAAAATGTTGTTGGTGTGTCTTTGTGTGATGGGAGATTCTGCTAGTAAGGTATAGATTCAAAATTTTATCCTAGTATTTTTAATCTTGCTTTTTGCTTGTTTATGAACATATGGCCTCTAAAAGTACAGGGTATTCGACCCTAGAACGTATTGGTGTGCGCCAAAGATCACGTTACAGATTGTTACTTGCACTTTATTGAATAATGCAGCTGGAGTGCTCCTGCCAGATGTTTGAACATGACTGCCATTTGCACCAAAATGCAATGTTCTCTAGGTGACTAAATTCTGTTTTAACCCTGTTTCATGAAAATGTTTTTGATTGTTGTGCCAAGAACTGCTCAGTCATGTCTCACATCATAACATATATTGAATTAAGTAATCCCTTGACAGC